>NC_092709.1:1825227-1915965 GCF_047496885.1 Scyliorhinus torazame
CCTTGAAAAACCCACCACAAATTAACCTAGAACTATTTTGGGAGTCTCGTGCCCTACATCCATAATAATTCTAGTCAGGCAAGTATTTGAATTATTAAATTCTGCCACTCTGCAGAATTATTTTCACATTTAAATCAATAGAATCAAGGCAAATACTCCGAGAGAGGAGAAAGCAACAATAAATCTTCCACATCAACATCAGGAAAGGTTATCTTCCAAACAACCGGAACAAGGGGCGGAATTCTCCCCAAACGGCGCGATGTCCACCGACTGGCGCCCAAAACGGCGCCAATCAGACGGGCATCGCGCCGCCCCAAAGGTGCGGAATGCTCCGCATCTTTGGGGGCCGAGCCCCAACATTGAGGGGCTAGGCCGGCGCCGGAAGAATTTCCGCCCCGCCAGCTGGCGGAAACGGCCTTTGTTGCCCCGCCAGCTGGCGCGGAAATGACATCCCCGGGCGGCGTATGCGCGGGAGCGTCAGCGGCCGCTGACGGCATTCCCGCGCATGCGCAGTGGAGGGAGTCTCTTCTGCCTCCGCCATGGTGGAGACCGTGGCGGAGGTGGAAGGGAAAGAGTGCCCCCACGGCACAGGCCCACCCGCGGATCGGTGGGCCCCGATCGCGGGCCAGGCCACCGTGGGGGCACCCCCCCGGGGCCAGATCGCCCTGCCGCCTTGTCCCGCCGTTCAAAAGGTGGTTTAATCCATGCCGGCGGGACAGGCAATTTATCGGCGGGACTTTGGCCCATCCGGGCCGGAGAATCCAGCGGGGGGGCTCGCCAACCGGCGCGGCCCGATTACCGCCCCCCGCCGAATATCCGGTACCGGAGACTTCGGCAACTGGCGGGGGCGGGATTCACGGCAGCCCCCGGCGATTCTCCAACCCGGCGGGGGGTCGGAGAATGACGCCCAAGACACAAATTAGCCTTCCTGGCTGTGGAAGGATTGAACTAGAAAGCTCTAAACTGAGGGTGCTGAAGGATAAATGAGATAAAGTTTCTCATAATTTGTCACGATATAGCCATGAATTGGCTCATGTGCAGCAGTGGCCTGTCTCAGTGCCGTTCAACTCACAGTGCAAGCAATTGATAAAGAGCACCAACTGAGCAAATCCAACTCCGAGAAATTCCAGCAGAGAGTTTCTGTCTGTTTACTGGAAACAATTGTGATGTGTTGGGTGTTCTGGATCACAGGTCACCAACACTTGAAATAGCGCAACACTATTTTAGTCAATCATTAACTGTTTAAACATACTTAGACTGTGGGTTAATACGATACTAGCTTTAACTAAAGACCTCTGCCTTGTCCTAACCAGTCGATGCACTCAGCACATGGTGAGTGTCTGTGTTGCAGGCTGTGAGCTCTGTCCTCCTAGCTAGCTGCTACTCGAATGGGCGGGAACTCTGATGCCCCCTGTCTTTATAGTGCGTGTGCTCTCACTGGTGATTGGCTGCGGTGGTGTGTGTGTTGATTGGTCCCACTGTGTGTCCATCAGTGTGTGTCTGCACCATGATATACTGGTGGAAATTATGACAAGATTGAACTTGTGTTCTTGGCGCTCTGCAAATGATACCTCATTCTTCCCAATATCCCAAATGTGTCACTGATTAACTTTCCGCAGTCACCGAGCTCTGCTGGAGTCCCAGGTGTCGGACAAAAATAAAAAGGTGGGAATTTCGGTAACATTTTTCCTTCCCCAAGATCCCTGAAAGTCACTGGAGCTTTCTGCCAACCTCCATCTGAGCAGTGGCAGCTCTGACAATGCTGCCCAGTGGATGGAGTGCTGGTGGCATCGCAGGAACGTCACTGGTGATGCAGCCGATTGCTCTGGAACATGGGTTCAAATCCCAGCATAGCAGCTGGTGGAATTGAAATTTAATTAATAAATCTGGAATTGAAAACGAGTCTCCGTGAAGGTGCCCATGCGACTGTCCAGATTGTTGTAAAAATCGGTCTGGCTCACTAATCCCTTTGGGGAAGGAAATCTGCTGTCCTTACTCCGGTCTGGCCTACTTGTGACTCCAGACCCACAACAATGTGGTTGACTCTTAACTGCTCCCCTGAGACGGTCGAGCGAGACACTCCGTTCAAGGGTAATTAGGGATGGGCAATAAATGCCATCCGGCCAACGACTTGCATAAAAGAAGCTATAACCGCACCAAGCATGCTCTAAAAAAACAGTTGCATATATGTAGCGATTTTCACAACCACCAGACATCTCAAAGTGGTTTAGAGCCAATGAAATGCTCATCAGGTAATCCAACTTTTTAGTTTCTTTAAATTTGTTCACGGAATGTGGGAGTTGCTGGCTGAGCCAATGTTCATTGTCCATCCGAAGGGAAGCAACGAGACCTGGGTGTGATGGTGGAACAGCCGCTGAAGGTTGGCGTGCGGGTACAGCAGGCGGGGAGGGAAGCTAATGGCACGCTGGCCTTCACAGCGAGAGGAGTGAGTTTAGGAGTGGGGATGTCTTGCTGCTCAGGGCCTTGGTGAGGCCACACCTTGGGCGGGATTCTCCGTCGTCCAACGCCGATATCGTAATTGGGGATGGGGCAGAGAATCGACTCCGACGGCCCAATCGGGGCGGGTTTGATGCCAGTCAGCCATACTCCACCCCCTCGGAAGTGGTGTAATTGCGCTGCGCACCGCATGCCATTAGAATGCCATTGGTTCGCCGTCGGAAAGCCCTCACCCGATGTTCCGCCCCCAATGGACCGAGTCCCCGACCGCGCGGGGTGACGTGTGGTCTGAGTGGTCGGAATCCCAGCATGGCAGCTGCGGACTGTGCCCAGCGCAACCACGCTCGGCCGGGATCAGTGCCGTTGGCCGGGGGCTCCGGCGAGGCTTCGGGGGCTGGTGGAGGGTAGCCGGGGGATGGCCTGTGGGGTCACGGATGGCAGGTCTGGTCCGCGCATTGCCGGCACCAAGTTGTAGGTGCGCACCCGGCCATTCTCGGCGCGGGAGACGGGAGATGCTGAGCGGGAGAGAGTCAGTCTGGGGGAGAGAGGGAGAGAGTCAGTCTGGGGGAGAGAGGGAGAGAGTCAGTCTGGGGGAGAGAGGGAGAGAGTCAGTCTGGGGGAGAGAGGGAGAGAGTCAGTCTGGGGGAGAGAGGGAGAGAGTCAGTCTGGGGGAGAGAGGGAGAGAGTCAGTCTGGGGAGAGAGGGAGAGAGTCAGTCTGGGGGAGAGAGGGAGAGAGTCAGTCTGGGGAGAGAGGGAGAGGGTCAGTCTGGGGGAGAGAGGGAGAGAGTCAGTCTGGGGGAGAGAGGGAGAGAGTCAGTCTGGGGGAGAGAGGGAGAGAGTCAGTCTGGGGGAGAGAGGGAGAGAGTCAGTCTGGGGGAGAGAGGGAGAGAGTCAGTCTGGGGGAGAGAGGGAGAGAGTCAGTCTGGGGGAGAGAGGGAGTCAGTCTGGGGAGAGAGGGAGAGGGTCAGTCTGGGGGAGAGAGGGAGAGAGTCAGTCTGGGGGAGAGAGGAGAGAGTCAGTCTGGGGGAGAGAGGGAGAGAGTCAGTCTGGGGGAGAGAGGGAGAGAGTCAGTCTGGGGGAGAGAGGGAGAGAGTCAGTCTGGGGGAGAGATGGAGAAAGGGAGAGAGTCAGTCTGGGGGAGAGATGGAGGGAGGGAGAGTGTCAGTCTGGGGGAGAGAGGGAGTCAGACTGGGGGGAGAGAGGCAGAGATGGAGAGAGTCAGTCTGGGAGAGAGGAAGAGGGAGAGTCAGTCTAGGGGAGAGAGGGAGAGAGTCAGTCTGGGGGGGAGATGGAGAGAGCCAGTCTGGGAGAGAGGGAGAGGGAGAGTCAGTCTGGGGGAGAGAGTCAGTCTGGGGGGAGATGGAGAGAGGGAGAGAGTCAGTCTGGGGAGAGAGTCAGTCGGGGGAGAGGCAGAGAGAGTCAGTCTGGGGTAGAGATGGAGGGAGGGAGAGAGTCGGTCTGGGGGAGAGAGGGAGAGAGTCAGACTGAGGGAGAGAGGGAAAGAGGGAGAGAGTCAGTGTGGGGGAGAGAGGGAGAGAGTCAGTCTGTGGGAGAGAGGGAGAGTAATATAGAGAGTGACAGCCTGAGGAAGGATTGACAAATGGACAGTAAGTGAAAAGAATAATGATTTCTTTGCCAAAAATTGGGTGTCGACTTATAGCACAGGTCAATTATTGCTCAAGTGGATGTGATTGTCCAGAAGAATCCTGACGATGACATAAAGACAAACTGTACTCATCAGTCTAGATTAGTCTAAACAAGTATTAGTAAATGTGAAGCAATGAGGTCATTTGGATTTATGCATATTAGTGATGGATCTGCTACCATTTATTGTATGGTATTGAATAATGTAGCAAGTATTGAATTCTTTGATTTGCATCTAAAATAAAGAATAAAACAAAAATTGAGCACTTGCACAAGACCTTCATCCAGCCTCAGACTGGCCACTTTGTACCTTTCTGGGATACCGCATTATAGGAAGGACATTAAAGTTTTGGGAAGGAGCTGTGTAATCTCACTGGGTGTTAACAGTGAGGGGTAAGAGTGATGAAGAGATTAGGAAGTTGGTGGTTTTTTAACAAAAACTGAGATGGTTAAAGGAGTCACATGATGGAGGTTATGAAGAGTAATTGGGTCCAGACTCAGGTTAGTTACAGTTACCTGCAATATGCTAATGTGATAACAGGAGGTTATTTACAGTTATCTGCAATATGCTAATGTGATAACAGGAGGGTATTTACAGTTATCTGCAATATGCTAATGTGATAACAGGAGGTTATTTACAGTTACCTGCAATATGCTAATGTGATAACAGGAGGGTATTTACAGTTATCTGCAATATGCTAATGTGATAACAGGAGGTTATTTACAGTTACCTGCAATATGCTAATGTGATAACAGGAGGGTATTTACAGTTATCTGCAATATGCTAATGTGATAACAGGAGGGTATTTACAGTTATCTGCAATATGCTAATGTGATAACAGGAGGGTATTTACAGTTATCTGCAATATGCTAATGTGATAACAGGAGGGTATTTACAGTTACCTGCAATATGCTAATGTGATAACAGGAGGTTATTTACAGTTACCTGCAATATGCTAATGTGATAACAGGAGGTTATTTACAGTTACCTGCAATATGCTAATGTGATAACAGGAGGTTATTTACAGTTACCTGCAATATGCTAATATGATAACAGGAGGTTATTTACAGTTACCTGCAATATGCTAATGTGATAACAGGAGGTTATTTACAGTTACCTGCAATATGCTAATGTGATAACAGGAGGGTATTTACAGTTATCTGCAATATGCTAATGTGATAACAGGAGGGTATTTACAGTTACCTGCAATATGCTAATGTGATAATAGGAGGTTATTTACAGTTACCTGCAATATGCTAATGTGATAACAGGAGGTTATTTACAGTTACCTGCAATATGCTAATGTGATAACAGGAGGGTATTTACAGTTACCTGCAATATGCTAATGTGATAACAGGAGGTATTTACAGTTACCTGTAATATGCTAATGTGATAACAGGAGGGTATTTACAGTTACCTGCAATATGCTAATGTGATAACAGGAGGGTATTTACAGTTACCTGCAATATGCTAATGTGATAACAGGAGGGTATTTACAGTTACCTGCAATATGCTAATGTGATAACAGGAGGGTATTTACAGTTACCTGCAATATGCTAATGTGATAACAGGAGGTTATTTACAGTTACCTGCAATATGCTAATGTGATAACAGGAGGGTATTTACAGTTACCTGCAATATGCTAATGTGATAACAGGAGGGTATTTACAGTTACCTGCAATATGCTAATGTGATAACAGGAGGTATTTACAGTTACCTGTAATATGCTAATGTGATAACAGGAGGGTATTTACAGTTACCTGCAATATGCTAATGTGATAACAGGAGGTTATTTACAGTTACCTGCAATATGCTAATGTGATAACAGGAGGGTATTTACAGTTACCTGCAATATGCCAATGTGATAACAGGAGGGTATTTACAGTTACCTGCAATATGCTAATGTGATAACAGGAGGGTATTTACAGTTACCTGCAATATGCTAATGTGATAACAGGAGGGTATTTACAGTTACTTGCAATATGCTAATGTGATAACAGGAGGTTATTTACAGTTACCTGTAATATGCTAATGTGATAACAGGAGGGTATTTACAGTTAACTGCAATATGCTAATGTGCTAACAGGAGGTTATTTACAGTTACCTGCAATATGCTAATGTGATAACAGGAGGTTATTTACAGTTATCTGCAATATGCTAATGTGATAACAGGAGGTTATTTACAGTTATCTGCAATATGCTAATGTGATAACAGGAGGGTATTTACAGTTACCTGCAATATGCTAATGTGATAACAGGAGGGTATTTACAGTTACCTGCAATATGCTAATGTGATAACAGGAGGTTATTTACAGTTACCTGCAATATGCTAATGTGATAACAGGAGGTTATTTACAGTTACCTGTAATATGCTAATGTGATAACAGGAGGGTATTTACAGTTAACTGCAATATGCTAATGTGCTAACAGGAGGTTATTTACAGTTACCTGCAATATGCTAATGTGATAACAGGAGGTTATTTACAGTTATCTGCAATATGCTAATGTGATAACAGGAGGTTATTTACAGTTATCTGCAATATGCTAATGTGATAACAGGAGGGTATTTACAGTTACCTGCAATATGCTAATGTGATAACAGGAGGGTATTTACAGTTACCTGCAATATGCTAATGTGATAACAGGAGGGTATTTACAGTTACCTGCAATATGCTAATGTGATAACAGGAGGTTATTTACAGTTACCTGCAATATGCTAATGTGATAACAGGAGGGTATTTACAGTTACCTGCAATATGCTAATGTGATAACAGGAGGTTTTTTACAGTTACCTGCAATATGCTAATGTGATAACAGGAGGTTATTTACAGTTATCTGCAATATGCTAATGTGATAACCAGAGGTTATTTACAGTTATCTGCAATATGCTAATGTGATAACAGGAGGGTATTTACAGTTACCTGCAATATGCTAATGTGATAACAGGAGGGTATTTACTGTTACCTGCAATATGCTAATGTGATAACAGGAGGTTATTTACAGTTACCTGCAATATGCTAATGTGATAACAGGAGGGTATTTACAGTTACCTGCAATATGCTAATGTGATAACAGGAGGTTATTTACAGTTACCTGCAATATGCTAATGTGATAACAGGAGGGTATTTACAGTTACCTGCAATATGCTAATGTGATAACAGGAGGGTATTTACAGTTACCTGCAATATGCTAATGTGATAACAGGAGGGTATTTACAGTTACCTGCAATATGCTAATGTGATAACAGGAGGGTATTTACAGTTACCTGCAATATGCTAATGTGATAACAGGAGGTTATTTACAGTTACCTGCAATATGCTAATGTGATAACAGGAGGGTATTTACAGTTACCTGCAATATGCTAATGTGATAACAGGAGGGTATTTACAGTTACCTGCAATATGCTAATGTGATAACAGGAGGTATTTACAGTTACCTGTAATATGCTAATGTGATAACAGGAGGGTATTTACAGTTACCTGCAATATGCTAATGTGATAACAGGAGGTTATTTACAGTTACCTGCAATATGCTAATGTGATAACAGGAGGGTATTTACAGTTACCTGCAATATGCCAATGTGATAACAGGAGGGTATTTACAGTTACCTGCAATATGCTAATGTGATAACAGGAGGGTATTTACAGTTACCTGCAATATGCTAATGTGATAACAGGAGGGTATTTACAGTTACTTGCAATATGCTAATGTGATAACAGGAGGTTATTTACAGTTACCTGTAATATGCTAATGTGATAACAGGAGGGTATTTACAGTTAACTGCAATATGCTAATGTGCTAACAGGAGGTTATTTACAGTTACCTGCAATATGCTAATGTGATAACAGGAGGTTATTTACAGTTATCTGCAATATGCTAATGTGATAACAGGAGGTTATTTACAGTTATCTGCAATATGCTAATGTGATAACAGGAGGGTATTTACAGTTACCTGCAATATGCTAATGTGATAACAGGAGGGTATTTACAGTTACCTGCAATATGCTAATGTGATAACAGGAGGTTATTTACAGTTACCTGCAATATGCTAATGTGATAACAGGAGGTTATTTACAGTTACCTGTAATATGCTAATGTGATAACAGGAGGGTATTTACAGTTAACTGCAATATGCTAATGTGCTAACAGGAGGTTATTTACAGTTACCTGCAATATGCTAATGTGATAACAGGAGGTTATTTACAGTTATCTGCAATATGCTAATGTGATAACAGGAGGTTATTTACAGTTATCTGCAATATGCTAATGTGATAACAGGAGGGTATTTACAGTTACCTGCAATATGCTAATGTGATAACAGGAGGGTATTTACAGTTACCTGCAATATGCTAATGTGATAACAGGAGGGTATTTACAGTTACCTGCAATATGCTAATGTGATAACAGGAGGTTATTTACAGTTACCTGCAATATGCTAATGTGATAACAGGAGGGTATTTACAGTTACCTGCAATATGCTAATGTGATAACAGGAGGTTTTTTACAGTTACCTGCAATATGCTAATGTGATAACAGGAGGTTATTTACAGTTATCTGCAATATGCTAATGTGATAACCAGAGGTTATTTACAGTTATCTGCAATATGCTAATGTGATAACAGGAGGGTATTTACAGTTACCTGCAATATGCTAATGTGATAACAGGAGGGTATTTACTGTTACCTGCAATATGCTAATGTGATAACAGGAGGTTATTTACAGTTACCTGCAATATGCTAATGTGATAACAGGAGGGTATTTACAGTTACCTGCAATATGCTAATGTGATAACAGGAGGTTATTTACAGTTACCTGCAATATGCTAATGTGATAACAGGAGGTTATTTACAGTTACCTGCAATATGCTAATGTGCTAACAGGAGGGTATTTACAGTTACCTGCAATATGCTAATGTGATAACAGGAGGTTATTTACAGTTATCTGCAATATGATAACAAGATCTCGGGCATAAGTTCAAGTCAACTTTAAAAAGCGCTAAAAGGGAGATTGGAACAAATATCTTTAAATCGGGTGTGGTTAGAGTGTGGAATTCCACACCACACACCATTGTTGGAGCAGAGTCCATTAATTATTTTAAACGCAGTATTTAGCTAAACTTCGTAATTAGTATAAAGATCCCTGGATTGTGTAGTGCATTTGCTGAATGTTGCCGTACAAAGCAATGCCTGAGAAAACGCTAATAAATTGCATGATTTCTGTCATTTGTTTCTTTAAACTATTTCCTGGTTTAGTTGTTAACTCTCTCAGAATGTTAACATACAAACACATTAATAATAAAATGCTAACTGGCCCATTAAATATGTCCCGTTATGAAATAGGAATAAAATCTGGGGAATTCTAACCAGCCAAGGAAATGGAGTAGCTGCAGGAGTCCAGTGGCTGATATCGCGAGTTTCAGTTAACCCTTTTATAATTCTAGGTGTTTTCCACTCACAGGAATTCATCCAACTCCCTTTTAAAGACAAACAGCAAATCTGTAAACACCCCCTAATTGGGAATGAATGTCAAGGTCACCAACTCTCTGTGGAAAGACGTGCTTCCGGGCATCTCACCTCGCCCAATGTGTTTGCATCTGAAGCAACACTTGACAAACCAAGCGGCTGCCTAGGCCACAAAGATTTGGCTGGGGGGGGGGGGGGGGGGGGGGGGGGGGGGGGCACACCCCGGGGGGGCGGACCCCGGCTGAAATCTGAAACTTTAAAATAATATGGATATGATTTTATTCTGAACTTGAGCAATTTAACCTAGTGGCCAGGGACACGACACTTCAAGTTGAACCATTGGGAAGAGCAAACTCCGGGAGGGTGGTGATCTGATGATGCGGATTGAAGTCCCATGTGAGGTACAGGAGCCAGGCGCACGAATGTAACGGGAGCCAAGGGAAGCTGGTGCTGTAGAAACAGAACAGTTGGGATCGGACTCGGGAGGCTGAGGCTGGTAGGTCGCAGAAAACACATGAGTTTGACAATTTTTAGCAGTTGTGTGAGATTGGGACCATTTAATGGTATTTATTTTCGATGGTTAATGGTTGGGGACAAGGGGACGGGGTGTCACCAGGTTCACCTGGGACAGTAAATGTCCTTGGGCCAGGATCTAGTATTACACTGGGGAGTGGCCAGCATTTTCTGGTGCTGGTTCAGGGATGAAGGGCTTGCCTCAGTTGAGCAGATCGGGCCACTACTCATTGCAGTTTAGAAGAATAAGAGGTACTCTTATTGAAACACATAAAATTCTGAAGTGGATACACAGGATGTTTCCTCTTGTGGGGAAATCTAGAAATGGAGCACAGTTTAAAAATAAGAGGTTCCCACTGAAGACAGGGAAGAGAAGGAAGTCCCTCTCTCCGGAGCAGGTTCGAGGGGCTGAATGGTCTGCTCCTGCTCCCATTTCTTCTGACCTTATGAAAGATCCTTTGTAGCGGATTCATCTGAGGAATATTAAAGAACAATTTCCATCACTAGGATCCCTTCCAAATATCAAAGTTACAACACTTAATTTAATATTTTTTATGAATCTTTTATGTTTTTTTAAGTCAAGTATTTTTGTTTGGCCTAGGGGTTAATAGCAAAACTGAAAGGTTTGCTAGGAGGAGATGCTGATCACAGTAATTGACAATATAATAATGACACAAAGCTAAAAGAATCAACTCACTTCGGCCAGCATTAATCATTTATCTGATTGATTTTCCTCCTAATATTGGGCTCAGTAATTTCCTGCAACTCAGCTGTGACCAATAATGTCGACACTCATAGAACATAGAACATACAGTGAAGAAGGAGGCCATTCGGCCCATCGAGTCTGCACCGACCCATTTTAGCCCTCTCTTCCACCCTATCCCCGTAACCCAGTAACCCCTCCTAACCTTTTTGGTCACTAAGGGCAATTTATCATGGCCGATCCACCTACCCTTCACATCTTTGGGCTGTGGGAGGAAACCGGAGCACCCGGAGGAAACCCACGCAGACACGGGGAGAGCGTGCAGACTCCGCACAGACAGTGACCCAGCGGGGAATCGATCCTGGGACCCTGGAGCTGTGAATTTCGCCCCCACAACCCAAAGATGTGCAGCGTAGGTGGCTTGACCACGCTAAACTACTCCTTAATTTGAAAAAATTAAATTTTCTACTCTAAATTTAAAAGAAACACTACAGGGGGATTGTCTAAAATGGAGACGAAGTGTTCGCGCCGTCGCGTTTCACGATGGCGCAAAATGGGCACGGGGACGACCGATTCTGCCCCCCCACAGGGGGCCAGCCACGCCAACCTGCGCATGCGTGGGGGACTTCTTCAGCGCGCCGGCCCCGAGGCAACATGGCGTGGGTATTCAGGGGCCTGCCGCGCAACAAAGTAAGCCCGGGGGGAAGAGGCCAGCCAGCCGATCGGTGGGCCCCAATCGTGAGCCAGACCCCATCGGAGGCCCCCCCGGTGAAGGAGCGCTTATACCCGCCCCACAGGCCGCCCCCGACCCTTTGCGCAGCGTTCCCGCCGGCAGCGACCAGGGGTGAACGGCGCCGGTGGGACTCTGTCATATCCGCGCGGCCACTCGGCCCATCCGGGCCGGAGAATCCGTGACTCCAGTGGCCCGCGGCCAGCGCCGCGTCAAACGCGCCGGCGCAAATGGCACCGATTCTCCGCACCTCAGAGAATCGCGCGCCGGCGTCGGGGCGGCGTGTTGCGGCGATTTTCCGGCCTGGTGCGGGGCTCGGAGAATCGCCCCCTACGTATTGAATTTCAGAGAAAGTCTGACTGAGGTGGAAGCATTAATGGTTCACGCTCATGGGAGCGTGAGAGACTCACGTTTGGTATGTTGCCTCCCAGGTGCAAGGGTACGTGATGTCTCGGATCGTGTTTTCCGGGTCCTTAGGGGGGAGGGGGAGCAGCCCCAAGTCGTGGTCCACATTGGCACCAACGACAAAGGTAGGAAAGGGGACAAGGATGTCAGGCAGGCTTTCAGGGAGCTAGGATGGAAGCTCAGAACTAGAACAAACAGAGTTGTTATCTCTGGGTTGTTGCCCGTGCCACGTGATAGTGAGATGAGGAATAGGGAGAGAGAGCATTTAAACACGTGGCTACAGGGATGGTGCAGGCGGGAGGGATTCAGATTTCTGGATAACTGGGGCTCTTTCTGGGGAAGGTGGGACCTCTACAGACAGGATGGTCTACATCTGAACCTGAGGGGCACAAATATCCTGGGGGGGAGATTTGTTAGTGCTCTTTGGGGGGGTTTAAACTAATGCAGCAGGGGCATGGGAACCTGGATTGTAGTTTTAGGGTAAGGGAGAATGAGAGTATAGAGGTCAGGAGCACAGATTTGACGTCGCAGGAGGGGGCCAGTGTTCAGGTAGGTGGTTTGAAGTGTGTCTACTTCAATGCCAGGAGTATACGAAACAAGGTAGGGGAACTGGCAGCATGGGTTGGTACCTGGGACTTCGGTGTTGTGGCCATTTCGGAGACATGGATAGAGCAGGGACAGGAATGGATGTTGCAGGTTCCGGGGTTTAGGTGTTTTAGTAAGCTCAGAGAAGGAGGCAAAAGAGGGGGAGGTGTGGCGCTGCTAGTCAAGAGCAGTATTACGGTGGCGGAGAGGATGCTAGATGGGGACTCTTCTTCCGAGGTAGGATGGGCTTAAGTTAGAAACAGGAAAGGAGAGGTCACCCTGTTGGGAGTTTTTTATAGGCTCCTAATAGTTCTAGGGATGTAGAGGAAAGGATGGCGAAGATGATTCTGGATAAGAGCGAAAGTAACAGGGTAGTTATTATGGGAGACTTTAACTTTCCAAATATTGACTGGAAAAGATATAGTTCGAGTACAATAGATGGGTCGTTTTGTTTACAGTGTGTGCAGGAGGGTTTCCTGAAACAATATGTTGACAGGCCAACAAGAGGCGAGGCCACGTTGGATTTGGTTTTGTGTAATGAACCAGGCCAGGTGTTGGATTTGGAGGTAGGAGAGCACTTTGGGGACAGTGACCACAATTCGGTGACGTTTACGTTAATAATGGAAAGGGATAAGTATACACCGCAGGGCAAGAGTTATAGCTGGGGGAAGGGCAATTATGATGCCATTAGACGTGACTTGGGGGGGATAAGGTGGAGAAGTAGGCTGCAAGTGTTGGGCACACTGGATAAGTGGGGCTTGTTCAAGGATCAGCTACTGCGTGTTCTTGATAAGTATGTACCGGTCAGGCAGGGAGGAAGGCGTCGAGCGAGGGAACCGTGGTTTACCAAGGAAGTGGAATCTCTTGTTAAGAGGAAGAAGGAGGCCTATGTGAAGATGAGGTGTGAAGTTTCAGTTGGGGCGATGGATAGTTACAAGGTAGTGAGGAAGGATCTAAAGAGAGAGCTAAGACGAGCAAGGAGGGGACATGAGAAGTATTTGGCAGGAAGGATCAAGGAAAACCCAAAAGCTTTCTATAGGTATGTCAGGAATAAGCGAATGACTAGGGAAAGAGTAGGACCAGTCAAGGACAGGGATGGGAAATTGTGTGTGGAGTCTGAAGAGATAGGCGAGATACTAAATGAATATTTTTCGTCAGTATTCACTCAGGAAAAAGATAATGTGGAGGAGAATGCTGAGCCCCAGGCTAATAGAATAGATGGCATTGAGGTACGTAGGGAAGAGGTGTTGGCAATTCTGGACAGGCTGAAAATAGATAAGTCCCCGGGACCTGATGGGATTTATCCTAGGATTCTCTGGGAGGCCAGGGAAGAGATTGCTGGACCTTTGGCTTTGATTTTTATGTCATCATTGGCTACAGGAATAGTGCCAGAAGACTGGAGGACAGCAAATGTGGTCCCTTTGTTCAAAAAGGGGAGCAGAGACAACCCCGGCAACTATAGACCGGTGAGCCTCACGTCTGTAGTAGGTAAAGTCTTGGAGGGGATTATAAGAGACAAGATTTATAATCATCTAGATAGGAATAATATGATCAGGGATAGTCAGCATGGCTTTGTGAAGGGTAGGTCATGCCTCACAAACCTTATTGAGTTCTTTGAGAAGGTGACTGAACAGGTAGACGAGGGTAGAGCAGTTGATGTGGTGTATATGGATTTCAGCAAAGCGTTTGATAAGGTTCCCCACGGTAGGCTATTGCAAAAAATACGGAGGCTGGGGATTGAGGGTGATTTAGAGATGTGGATCAGAAATTGGCTAGCTGAAAGAAGACAGAGGGTGGTGGTTGATGGGAAATGTTCAGAATGGAGTACAGTCACAAGTGGAGTACCACAAGGATCTGTTCTGGGGCCGTTGCTGTTTGTCATTTTTATCAATGACCTAGAGGAAGGCGCAGAAGGGTGGGTGAGTAAATTTGCAGACGATACTAAAGTCAGTGGTGTTGTCGATAGTGTGGAAGGATGTAGCAGGTTACAGAGGGATATAGATAAGCTGCAGAGCTGGGCTGAGAGGTGGCAAATGGAGTTTAATGTAGAGAAGTGTGAGGTGATTCACTTTGGAAGGAATAACAGGAATGCGGAATATTTGGCTAATGGTAAAGTTCTTGAAAGTGTGGATGAGCAGAGGGATCTAGGTGTCCATGTACATAGATCCCTGAAAGTTGCCACCCAGGTTGATAGGGTTGTGAAGAAGGCCTATGGAGTGTTGGCCTTTATTGGTAGAGGGATTGAGTTCCGGAGTCGGGAGGTCATGTTGCAGCTGTACAGAACTCTGGTACGGCCGCATTTGGAGTATTGCGTACAGTTCTGGTCACCGCATTATAGGAAGGACGTGGAGGCTTTGGAGCGGGTGCAGAGGAGATTTACCAGGATGTTGCCTGGTATGGAGGGAAAATCTTATGAGGAAAGGCTGATGGACTTGAGGTTGTTTTCGTTGGAGAGAAGAAGGTTAAGAGGAGACTTAATAGAGGCATACAAAATGATCAGGGGGTTGGATAGGGTGGACAGTGAGAGCCTTCTCCCGCGGATGGAAATGGCTGGCACGAGGGGACATAAATTTAAACTGAGGGGTAATAGATATAGGACAGAGGTCAGAGGTAGGTTCTTTACGCAAAGAATAGTGAGGCCGTGGAATGCCCTACCTGCTACAGTAGTGAACTCGCCAACATTGAGGGCATTTAAAAGTTTATTGGATAAACATCTGGATGATAATGGCATAGTGTAGGTTAGATGGCTTTTGTTTCGGTGCAACATCGTGGGCCGAAGGGCCTGTACTGCGCTGTATTGTTCTATGTTCTATTAACAGATAGAAAAGCACGGAATGAAAGCAATGGCTGACAGGACACTGTGGACTTGTGGTTTTGTGTCAGGGGAGAAAGTGCTTGCACAATTGCCTATGTTGGGTGAATCATGGATAGCTAGATGTAGTGGACCATATCAAATTGAAAGAAAACTGAGGAAAGTAAATGATCTGGTACACACATCAGATAGATGTAAACCTCACAGAGTATGTGATATTAACATGCTGAAAAGATATTAGGAAAGAGGAGATGAGGACAAACATGAGGTAGCAATGAAGCAGGGAGAAGAGGAATGGTTAGGTTCTGACAGTGACTTTCCTCTAATTCATTAGGGCAATGAGGAAATATTGAATAATGAGCACAACTGGTTAAGTTATCTTCAGATAAGAGCCGAGGTAAATTGGAAGAGTTGCTGCAGTCTTATAAATGTGTTTGTGAAAATAAATTAGGTAGAACAGAGATAACGATGCATGATGTCGATGTGGGGAAACAGTTCCAATAAATCAACATCCATAGAGGTTAAATCCAGCAAGGTTATCACAAATATAGAAAGAAATTTAATATATGCTCCAAAATGACTTTATCATAATGGCGCCAAAGCCAAATGGAACACACTTAGTGTGGAGTACAGGAAAATGAATGTTGTCATCAAGAGAGATGTTTTCACATCTCGTGGAACTAATGAGAGATGTTCCCTGTACCACGGTTGGAGGATTGCATTGAAATAGCTGGGCAGTCTAAATTCATCACAAAAATAGACTTGTTTCGGGATATTGGCAAGCACCGTTGTCCGAGGGGGCAAAGGAGATCTCAGCACTGATAACGCCAAATGCACTTCATCAATTTATAGTTAAGTCATTTGGGATGAGGAACGCACTCACAACATTTCAGAGACTAATGAGTAGTTATTCAAGGAGTGAGTCACTGTGTGGTGTACGTTGATGATTTAGTGGTGCTCAGTCGAAATTGGGAAGAATATCTGCGACACCTGAAAGAAGCTGATCTAGTCGTGAATTTGGCATTAAGTGAATTTTCTAAAGCTCACATTTCATGGGTGGGATTCTCTCAGCCCACGCTGGCCGGAGAATTGCCGGGACGGGCGCGGATCGCGCGACGCCACCCTGACGCCGGTCTGCCGATTCTCCGGAGAGCGGAGAATCGCCGCCATTGGCGCTGGCGCAGCCAGCGTGGCGCCGGTCGGGGGCCGCTCTACGCGGTCGTCCGCCCCCCGGCGATTCTCCGCCCAGGATGGGCCGAGCAGGCGCATAAAAAATCCAAGTCCCGCCGATGCCGTCACGTGTGGTCTTACCCGGCGGGACCTCGGCGTGCATCCATCCGGGGGGGCCTGGTGGGGGGGGGGGGGTCCGACCCCGGAGGGCATCCGCTGTGGCCTGGCTCGCGATCGGGGCCTACCGATCGGTGGGCCGGCCTCTCGGGCTGGGGGCCTCTTTTGCTCTGCGCCGGCCCCTGTAGCCCTACGCCATGTTGCGCCGGGCCGGCGCGGAGAAGGGAGCCACCGCGCATGCGCTCAATCGCACTGGTCGCACTGCGCATGCGCAGACCCGCGGTGCCCATCTGACGCCGGTATCGGCAGCTGGAGCGATGTGGGTCGCTCCCGTGCTGTGCTGGCCCCCTGTAGGGGTCAGAATCGCTGCTCCAGGGAGCAAGTTGACGCTGTGGGGAAACGCGACGGTGTTTATGACGGCGTCAACACTTAGCCTCAGGATCAGAGAATCCCGCCCCATATTTACGACATGCCCAGGAACATAATCAGATGGTTCCACAAGATGTGAAAATTGAGGTCATTTGGGATTTTCCCAAGCCTGCAACAAGAAAAGAGATTTTAAGATTTCTGGGGATAAATGGATTTTATTGTAAGTTTGTTCCAAACTTTAGCAGTGTGATAGCACCACTAACAGAACTCTTGAAGGAGAACAAGAAATCTAACTGGATGGGGGACTGCTAAACTACGTTCTAACATTTAAAAACTATGTTGACAACATGGATTACGACAAACACTTTAAACTGGCTGTGGTTGTGGGTGACATTGGTGTGGGGGCTGTATTGTTACAGTAAGATGAACTTAGAATTGAGAAGCCTATGGGCTAAATCTCAAGGAAATTTAATTCTCATCAACACAATTGAAAAGGAGACTTGGGGCGAAATTCTCCCCCAACGGCGCGATGTCCACCGACTGGCGCCAAACACGGCGCCAATCAGACGGGCATCGCGCCGGCCCAAAGGTGTGGAATGCTCCGCATCTTTGGGGGCCGAGCCCCAACATTGAGGGGCTAGGCCGACGCCGGAGGGATTTCCGCCCCGCCAGCTGGCGGAAACGGCCTTTGTTGCCCCGCCAGCTGGCGCGGAAATGCGGCGCATGCGCGGGAGCGTCAGCAGCCGCTGTCAGTTTCCCGCGCATGCGCAGTGGGGAGAGTCTCTTCCGCCTCCGCCATGGTGGAGGCCGTGGCGGAGGCGGAAGGGAAAGAGTGCCCCCACGGCACAGGCCCGCCCGCGGATCGGTGGGCCCCGATCGCAGGCCAGGCCACATTGGGGGCACCCCGCGGGGTCAGATCGCCCTGCGCCCCCCCCAGGACCCCGGAGCCCGCCCACGCCGCCTGGTCCCGCCGGTAAATACCAGGTTTGATTTACGCCGGCGGGACAGGCAATTTCTGGGCGGGACTTCGGCCCATCCGGGCCGGAGAATCCAGCGGGGGGTCCCGCCAACCAGCACGGCCAGATTCCCGCCCCCGCCCAATCTCCGGGAGCGGAGACTTCGGCGGGGGCGGGATTCACGGCGGCCAACGGCCATTCTCCGACCCGGCGGGGGGTCGGAGAATGACGCCCCCTTTGAAGTTTGGTTTTAACATCGTAACATTTTGAGATTTATGTTGCTAGTAATTCAGCAGAAACAATATATACAGACCATAATCCCCTACACTTCTGGAGAGGTTTTGAAATTGGAACACAAGTTATTTAGATAGAGTTTGTTCTACAACCGTTTCATTTTCAAATCATTCATGTAGCTGGGAGAGAATCCATCATTTCTGATGGATTGTCATGAGTGTAAAATAGACTATTGGGAAGATTCGGTAGATACTCTGGGAAATATTTTATATCGTTACATGGTTTCAGATCTTTGTAATGTTAGATACGGTGGAACTAATAAGAAATGGTTGAGAAATGAAATCATCTTTCAAATTATGATCTTTCTTTTGAAAAAAGAGGGAAGATATCAAGAATTGGAAAAAATTAACATTAAAAAATAAATTGGAATAAAATAAAAAGGGTAATTGATAAGGGCAGCTGTACGAAGGGGATTTTAATATGAAAATTTGCATACCAGAGTGAAAACCAGGGGCGAAATTCTCCCCCAACGGCGGGATGCCCGCCGACTGGCGCCAAAGCCGGCGCCAATCAGACGGGCATCGCGCTGGCAAAAAGGTGCGGAAGTCTCCGCATCTTTGGCGGCCTAGCCCCAACATTGAGGGGCTAGGCCGACGCCGGAGGGATTTCCGCCCCGCCAGCTGGCGGAAATGGCGTTTGTTGCCCCGGCAGCTGGCGCGGAAATGCGGCGCATGCGCGGGAGCGTCAGCGGCCGCTGTCAGTTTCCCAGCGCATGCGCGGGAGCGTCAGCGGCCACTGTCAGTTTCCCGCGCATGCGCAGTGGGGTGAGTCACTGAAAGAGAAGGGAAAGAGTGCCCCCACGGCACAGGCCCGCCCGCGGATCGGTGGGCCCCGATCGCGGGCCAGGCCACCGTGGGGGCACCCCCCGGGGTCAGATTGCCCCGTGCCCCCCCCAGGACCCCGGAGCCCGCCCACGCCGCCTGGTCCCGCTGGTAAATACCAGGTTTGATTTACGCCGGCGGGACAGGCAATTCCTGGGCGGGACTTCGGCCCATCCGGGCCGGAGAATCCAGCGGGGGGTCCCGCCAACCGGCGCTGCCGGATTCCCGCCCCCGCTCAATCTCCGGGAGCGGAGACTTCGGCGGGGGCGGGGGCGGGATTCACGGCGGCCAACGGCCATTCTCCGACCCGGCGGGGGGTCAGAGAATGACGCCCTAAGTGTTTACCAATGTGACTGGGGTGAAACAATGGGGGAGAGAAGAGGTAACTTCAAAGTGGAGAGATAAGGGAACTGGCACTTATGAGCTAAAAAGCCGGGTCCACAGGGTGGGTAACATCAAAGAGAGAGAATGATATATCGACAGCACAATAACTGGAGAAAGGGACACAATAGAGGCAGCTCCCACCATAGTCACACCCAGTGATGACACGGTAGCACGGTAGCATAGTGGTTAGCAGAGTTGCTTCACAGCTCCCAGGGTCCTAGGTTCGATTCCCGGCTTGGGTCACTGTCTGTGTGGAGTTTGCACGTTCTCCCCGTGTCTGCGTGGGTTTCCCACAGTCCAAAGATGTTCAGGTTAGGTGGATTGGCCACGCTAAATTGCCCTTCGTGTCCAAAAAGGTTAAATGGGGGTCACTGGGTTATTGGGATAGGGTAGATACGTGGGCTTGAGTAGGGTGCTCTTTGTAAGAGCTGGTGCAGACTCAATGGGCTGAATGGCCTCCTTCTGCACTGTAAATTCTATGATCTATGATTCTATGAGTTGCAGAGAACAGTCTTGCCTGGAAACAAGGGACGGCACTGCTGTCTCACAGCGCCAGAGACCCGGGTTCAATTCCGGCCTTGGGTCACTGTCTGTGCGGAGTCTGCATGTTCTCCCTGTGTCTGCGTGGGTTTCCTCCGGGTGCTCCGGTTTCCTCCCACAGTCCAAATGTGTGCAGGTTAGGTGGATTGGCCATGATAAATTGCCCCTTTAGGAAACGTAGGTAGTTGGGAACCAAGGGTTGACTTTATGTGATATTGTGTATGTGCAGCTATCAGTGTAGTTAAGTCTACTATTGCAGTGTATTATAATCCTTCTTGTTGTGTGTTTTTCTTTTAAGCAGGAGGCCAAATCACGGAGTGTCTTTAAGACCGAGATAGATAGGTTTTTGATCAATAAGGGGATCCGGGGTTATGGGGAGAAGGCAGGAGAATGAGGATGAGAAAATATCAGCCATGATTGAATGGCGGAGCAGATTCAATGGGCCGAGTGGCCTAATTCTGCTCCTATGTCTTATATTCTTTATCAATCGATCACAAAAGGACTGGAGTATTCCCCCCTGGTTTGCATTTCTTTTTTCAGTGGACCAAAATGAAAATTTACACCATTAAGTATCTGTGTTCCAAGTTACTCTTCTGGGTTTTGGGATATCCTCACATTTAACAAAGCAGGGTTCTAAACAACAAACAGCCTTTAAAATTAATATTAACAAAACCTCCAATCAGGTTCCGATGACCAGAACTCTGTGTATATTTCAGAATAGGCTGAGAACGTCCTGATTTAAGAGCAATGTACGCTCGAGATTGGACCACTCTGTTAGTGCACAGTCAGATTAATAAATAAACTATCACCACGATTGAAGATAAATAAGTGGCAATTTTCCATCCCTGGTCCAGAATGGCCTGTGCCAACAGAGCATTTAAGGAAATTCTAGTCACGATCTTTCACAAGAAAGTAAACCTGTTTACAGGCAGGCGAAGATTGTGTTTTCGCTAAACCAATACCAGAAGTATTTTCTTTATGAAAATTAACCATATGTTAATCATATATAACCCATAATAATGAAGTGCACCAATTAATTTAATATGTAAAATTGATTTATTACAAAATATATTTTTCTGTAGAATTCAAATCCTGCACCATCTGTGACACATGAAGCATCTCGGGCAGATTCTCCGTCCTACCAGCCGGTCAATGGGGTTTCCCTTTGTGGGAATCCCCACGCCGTCGGGAAATCCCCGGGCTGCCGGCGCAACGGAGAATCCCGACAGCGGGGAATCCCGACAGCGGGGAATCCCGACAGCGGGGAATCCCGACAGCGGGGAATCCCGACAGGAGAGAATCCCGACAGCGGAGAATCCCGACAGCGGAGAATCCTGACAGCGGGGAATCCCGACAGGAGAGAATCCCGACAGCGGAGAATCCCGACAGGAGAGAATCCCGACAGCGGGGAATCCAGGCAGCGGAGAATTCCGACAGCGGGGAATCCAGACAGCGGGGAATCCCGACAGCGGGGAATCCCGACAGGAGAGAATCCCGACAGCGGAGAATCCCGACAGGAGAGAATCCCGACAGCGGAGAATCCCGACAGGAGAGAATCCCGACAGCGGGGAATCCAGGCAGCGGAGAATTCCGACAGCGGGGAATCCGGACAGCGGAGAATTCCTTCAGCGGGGAATCCCGACAGCGGAGAATCCCGACAGCGGAGAATCCCGACAGGAGAGAATCCCGACAGCGGAGAATCCCAACAGCAGGGAATCCCGACAGCGGGGAATCCCGACAGGAGAGAATCCCGACAGCGTGGAATCCCGACAGGAGAGAATCCCGACAGCGGGGAAACCCGACAGCGGAGAATCCCGACAGCGGAGAATCCCGACAGGAGAGAATCCCGACAGCGGAGAATCCCAACAGCAGGGAATCCCGACAGCGGGGAATCCCGACAGGAGAGAATCCCGACAGCGGGGAATCCCGACAGGAGAGAATCCCGACAGCGGGGAATCCAGGCAGCGGAGAATTCCGACAGCGGGGAATCCGGACAGCGGAGAATTCCGACAGCGGGGAATCCCGACAGCGGAGAATCCCGACAGCGGAGAATCCCGACAGGAGAGAATCCCGACAGCGGAGAATCCCAACAGCAGGGAATCCCGACAGCAGGGAATCCCGACAGGAGAGAATCCCGACAGCGTGGAATCCCGACAGGAGAGAATCCCGACAGAGGGGAAACCCGACAGCGGAGAATCCCGACAGCGGAGAATCCCGACAGGAGAGAATCCCGACAGCGGAGAATCCCAACAGCAGGGAATCCCGACAGCGGGGAATCCCGACAGGAGAGAATCCCGACAGCGGGGAATCCCGACAGGAGAGAATCCCGACAGCGGGGAATCCCGACAGCAGGGAATCCCGACAGCGGAGAATTCCGACAGCGGGGAATCCGGACAGCGGAGAATTCCGACAGCGGGGAATCCCGACAGCGGAGAATCCCGACAGCGGAGAATCCCGACAGGAGAGAATCCCGACAGCGGAGAATCCCAACAGCAGGGAATCCCGACAGCGGGGAATCCCGACAGGAGAGAATCCCGACAGCGTGGAATCCCGACAGGAGAGAATCCCGACAGCGGGGAAACCCGACAGCGGAGAATCCCGACAGGAGAGAATCCCGACAGCGGGGAATCCCGACAGCGGGGAATCCAGGCAGCGGAGAATTCCGACAGCGGAGAATCCGGACAGCGGAGAATTCCGACAGCGGGGAATCCCGACAGCGGAGAATCCCGACAGCGGAGAATCCCGACAGGAGAGAATCCCGACAGCGGAGAATCCCAACAGCAGGGAATCCCGACAGCGGGGAATCCCGACAGGAGAGAATCCCGACAGCGTGGAATCCCGACAGGAGAGAATCCCGACAGCGGGGAAACCCGACAGCGGAGAATCCCGACAGCGGGGAATCCCGACAGCGGAGAATCCCGACAGGAGAGAATCCCGACAGCGGAGAATCCCAACAGCAGGGAATCCCGACAGCGGGGAATCCCGACAGGAGAGAATCCCGACAGCGGGGAATCCCGACAGGAGAGAATCCCGACAGCGGGGAAACCCGACAGCGGAGAATCCCGACAGCGGGGAATCCCGACAGCGGAGAATCCCGACAGGAGAGAATCCCGACAGCGGAGAATCCCAACAGCAGGGAATCCCGACAGCGGGGAATCCCGACAGGAGAGAATCCCGACAGCGGGGAATCCCGACAGGAGAGAATCCCGACAGCGGGGAATCCCGACAGCAGGGAATCCCGACAGCGGAGAATCCCGATAGCGGAGAATCGCGACAGCGGAGAATCCCGACAGGAGAGAATCCCGACAACGGAGAATCCCGACAGGAGAGAATCCCGACAGCGGGGAATCCCGACAGGGGAGAATCCCGACAGCGGGGAATCCCGACAGCGGAGAATCCCGACAGGAGAGAATCCCGACAGCGGGGAATCCCGACAGGAGAGAATCCCGACAGGAGAGAATCCCGACAGGAGAGAATCCCGACAGCGGACAATCCCGACAGGAGAGAATCCCGACAGCGGAGAATCCCGACTTGAGAGAATCCCGACAGCGGAGAATCCCAACAGGAGAGAATCCCGACAGGAGAGAATCCCGACAGCGGGGAATCCCGACAGCGGGGAATCCGGACAGGAGAGAATCCCGACAGCGGAGAATCCCGACAGCGGAGAATCCCGACAGCGGAGAATCCCGACAGGAGAGAATCCCGGCAGCGGAGAATCCCGACAGCGGGGAATCCCGACAGCGGAGAATCCCGACAGGAGAGTATCCCGACAGGAGAGAATCCCGACAGCGGAGAATCCCGACAGGAGAGAATCCCGACAGGAGAGAATCCCGACAGCGGGGAATCCCGACAGCGGGGAATCCCGACAGGAGAGAATCCCGGCAGCGGGGAATCCAGGCAGCGGAGAATCCCGACAGGAGAGAATCCCGACAGCGGAGAATCCCGACAGGAGAGAATCCCGACAGCGGGTAATCCAGGCAGCGGAGAATCCCGACAGGAGAGAATCCCGACAGCGGAGAATCCCAACAGCGGGGAATCCCGACAGCGGAGAATCCCGACAGGAGAGAATCCCGACAGCGGAGAATCCCGACAGGAGAGAATCCCGACAGCGGGGAATCCCGACAGCGGGGAATCCCGACAGCGGGGAATCCCGACAGGAGAGAATCCCGACAGCGGGGAATCCCGACAGCGGGGAATCCCGACAGGAGAGAATCCCGACAGGAGAGAATCCCGACAGTGGAGAATCCCGACAGCGGGGAATCCCGACGGCGGAGAATCCCGACAGGAGAGAATCCCGACAGCGGAGAATCCCGAGAGGAGAGAATCCCGACAGCGGGGAATCCCGACAGCGGGGAATCCCGACAGGAGAGAATCCCGACAGCGGGGAATCCCGACAGCGGGGAATCCCGACAGCGGGGAATCCCGACAGGAGAGAATCCCGACAGCGGGGAATCCCGACAGCGGAGAATCCCGACAGGAGAGAGTCCCGACAGCGGAGAATCCCAACAGGAGAGAATCCCGACAGGAGAGAATCCCGACAGCGGGGAATCACGACAGGAGAGAATCCCGACAGGAGAGAATCCCGACAGCGGGGAATCCTGACAGCGGGGAATCCCGACAGGAGAGAATCCCGACAGCGGAGAATCCCGACAGCGGGGAATCCCGACAGCGGGGAATCCCGACAGGAGAGAATCCCGACAGCGGAGAATCCCGACAGCGAGAATCCCGACAGCGGGGAATCCCGACAGGAGAGAATCCCGACAGGAGAGAATCCCGACAGCGAGAATCCCGACAGCGGGGAATCCCGACAGCGGAGAATCCCAACAGCGGAGAATCCCGACAGGAGAGAATCCCGACAGGAGAGAATCCCGACAGCGAGAATCCCGACAGCGGAGAATCCCGACAGCGAGAATCCCGACAGCGGAGAATCCCGACAGGAGAGAATCCCGACAGCGGGGAATCCCGACAGCGGGGAATCCCGACAGGAGAGAATCCCGACAGCGGGGAATCCCGACAGCGGGGAATCCCGACAGGAGAGAATCCCGACAGCGGGGAATCCCGACAGCGGAGAATCCCGACAGGAGAGAATCCCGACAGCGGAGAATCCCGACAGGAGAGAATCCCGACAGCGGGGAATCCCGACAGCGGGGAATCCCGACAGGAGAGAATCCCGACAGCGGAGAATCCCGACAGGAGAGAATCCCGACAGCGGGGAATCCAGGCAGCGGAGAATCCCGACAGCGGAGAATCCCGACAGCGGGGATCCCGACAGCGGAGAATCCCGACAGCGGGGAATCCCGACAGGAGAGAATCCCGACAGCGGAGAATCCCGACAGGAGAGAATCCCGACAGCGGAGAATCCCGACAGCGGAGAATCCCGACAGGAGAGAATCCCGACAGCGGAGAATCCCGACAGGAGAGAATCCCGACAGTGGGGAATCCCGACAGCGGGGAATCCCGGCAGGAGAGAATCACGACAGCGGAGAATCCCGACAGCGGAGAATCCCGACAGGAGAGAATCCCGACAGCGGGGAATCCCGACAGCGGGGAATCCCGACAGGAGAGAATCCCGACAGCGGAGAATCCCGACAGCGGAGAATCCCGACAGGAGAGAATCCCGACAGGAGAGAATCCTGACAGGAGATAATCCCGACAGCGGGGAATCCCGACAGCGGAGAACCCCGACAGGAGAGAATCCCGACAGCGGAGTATCCGGCAGGAGAGAATCCCGACAGGAGAGAATCCCGACAGCGGGGAATCCCGACAGGAGAGAATCCCGACAGCGGGGAATCCCGACAGCGGAGAATCCCGACAGGAGAGAATCCCGACAGCGGAGAATCCCGACAGCGGGGAATCCCGACAGGAGAGAATCCCGACAGCGAGAATCCCGACAGCGGAGAATCCCGACAGGAGAGAATCCCGACAGCGGAGAATCCCGACAGCGGGGAATCCCGACAGCGGAGAATCCCGACAGGAGAGAATCCCGACAGCGGAGAATCCCGACAGCGGGGAATCCCGACAGGAGAGAATCCCGACAGGAGAGAATCCCGACAGCGGGGAATCCTGACAGCGGGGAATCCCGACAGGAGGGAATCCCGACAGCGGAGAATCCCGACAGCGGAGAATCCCGACAGCGGGGAATCCCGACAGCGGAGAATCCCGACAGCGGAGAATCCCGACAGCGGGGAATCCCGACAGGAGAGAATCCCGACAGCGGAGAATCCCGACAGCGGAGAATCCCGACAGGAGAGAATCCCGACAGGAGAGAATCCCGACAGCGGAGAATCCCGACAGGAGAGAATCCCGACAGTGGAGAATCCCGACAGGAGAGAATCCCGACAGCGGAGAATCCCGACAGGAGAGAATCCCGACAGCAGAGAATCCCGACAGCGAGAATCCCGACAGCGGGGAATCCCGACAGCGAGAATCCCGACAGCGGGGAATCCCGACAGCGAGAATCCCAACAGCGGGGAATCCCGACAGCTGGGAATCCCGACAGGAGAGAATCCCGACAGCGGTGAATCCCGACAGGAGAGAATCCCGACAGCGGAGAATCCCGACAGCGGGGAATCCCGACAGCGGGGAATCCCGACAGGAGAGAATCCCGACAGCGGGGAATCCCGACAGCGGGGAATCCCGACAGGAGTGAATCCCGACAGCGGAGAATCCCGACAGGAGAGAATCCCGACAGCGGAGAATCCCGACAGGGGAGAATCCTGACAGCGGAGAATCCCGACAGTGGAGAATCCCACATTTTTCTGGATTGCGGTGACCATTCTGCAGCCCTGACCACCCTGGGTGGAATTTTCCCAAAAAACGGCAAAGTGTTATTTTCGGCAAGCAAAACGGTAAAATTTTCGTCGGACCCGGGAATCTGCACGATCCAGATCGCAATCTTTTGGCACTTTTAAAATTTCACACCTGGAGTATTGTGGGCAGTTTTGGTCTCCTTCTCTGAGGAAGGATGTTCTTGCTCTCGAGGGACTGCAGCGAAGGCTTACCAGACTGATTCCAGGGATGGCGGGACTGACGTATGAGGAGAGATTGACTCGGTTGGGATTGTTCTCGCTGGAGTTCAGAAGAATGAGGGGGGATCTCACAGAGACTATAAAATTCTAACAGGACTGGACAGGGTAGGGGAGGGAATTTTATTGAATTGAATTAAATAAATATCTGGAATTAAAAGTCTAATGATGACCATGAAACCTTTGTCGATTGCCGTAAAAACCCATCTGGTTTACTAATGTCCATTAGGGAAGGAAATCTGCCGTCCTTACCTGAGACTCGAAGTCCACAGCAATATGGTTAACTCTGAAATGCCCTCTGAAATGGCTAAGCAAGACACTCAGTTGTATTCAACTACTACAAAGTCACTAAAAAGTAATGAAACGTAGGATTTACAGTGCAGAAGGAGGCCATTCGGAAACTAGACGGCATCAACGAAGGCACTGGAAAGGACCAAACCCAGCCCTGCCGACCCTGCAAAGTCCTCCTTACTAACATCTGGGGGTTTGTGCCAAAATTGGAACTGCTGTCTCACAGACTAGTCAAACAACAGCCTGACATAGTGATTCTGACAGAATCATATCAGACAGGTAACTTCCCAGACAACACTCTCACCATCCCTGAGTATCATAGATCATAGAATAAACAGTGCAGAAGGAGGCCATTCGGCCCATCGAGTCTGCACCGGCTCTTGGAAAGAGCACCCTACCCAAGTTCAACACTTCCACCCTATCCCCATAACCCAGTAACCCCACCCAACACTGAGGGCAATTTTGGACACTAAGGGCAATTTATCATGGCCAATCCACCTAACCTGCACATCTTTGGACTGTGGGAGGAAACCGGAGCACCCGGAGGAAACCCACGCAGACACGGGGAGAACGTGCAGACTCCGCACAGACAGTGACCCAAGCCGGAATCGAACCTGGGACCCTGGAGTTGTGAAGCAATTGTGCTATCCACCGTGCTACCGTGTTGCCCTGTCCTGTCCCACTGGTATATCCCCCACTCTACCATTACCATCAAGCCAAGGAATCAACCCTGGTTCAATGAAGAGTGCAGGAGAGCGTGGCAGGAGCAACATCAGGCAGACTGAAAAATGAGGTGTCAACCTGGTGAGGCTACAACACAGGACTGTGTGTCACACAGCAGAAGCAGCAAGTAATGGACATTACTGGAATTATGCAGGAGAATGCAAAATGTTTTCACGTGCTTAGAGTTGGCTTTGTCTCTGACAACTTGAGGGCCTGTGACACCCAACCCCACTACCCATCCCACATAGTAAGTCATAGTTCAGATCCAAATACAACATTTCTTGTTTCTAATGGAACTGGGGGAGCGGTCCAGGATTGGGGAAAGTCAATGAGGCAGGTTAGTCCCCAAACAATTCACAGGCATAGATCTCCTGAGGCCTTTTAGTGAAGAACTTGAAGCAATTAGGCACCAAAGAGGCAAAGGAAAGTTGTGCCACCTCCTGCGAGTGGGTTATCGCGCACGGCCCTGCCTCCTGCGAGTGGGTTATCGCGCACGGCCCTGCCTCCTGCGAGTGGGTTATCACGCACGGCCCTGCCTCCTGCGAGTGGGTTATCGCGCACGGCCCTGCCTCCTGCGAGTGGGTTATCACGCACGACCCTGCCTCCTGCGAGTGGGTTATCGCGCACGGCCCTGCCTCCTGCGAGTGGGTTATCACGCACGGCCCTGCCTCCTGCGAGTGGGTTATCGCGCACGGCCCTGCCTCCTGCGAGTGGGTTATCGCGCACGGCCCTGCCTCCTGCGAGTGGGTTATCGCGCACGGCCCTGCCTCCTGCGAGTGGGTTATCGCGCACGGCCCTGCCTCCTGCGAGTGGGTTATCGCGCACGGCCCTGCCTCCTGCGAGTGGGTAATCGCGCACGGCCCTGCCTCCAAGTGGGTTATCGCGCACGGCCCTGCCTCCTGCGAGTGGGTAATCGCGCACGGCCCTGCCTCCAAGTGGGTTATCGCGCACGGCCCTGCCTCCAAGTGGGTTATCGCGCATGGCCCTGCCTCCTGCGAGTGGGTTATCGCGCACGGCCCTGCCTCCTGCGAGTGGGTTATCGCGCACGGCCCTGCCTCCTGCGAGTGGGTTATCGCGCACGGCCCTGCCTCCAAGTGGGTTATCGCGCACGGCCCTGCCTCCAAGTGGGTTATCGCGCACGGCCCTGCCTCCTGCGAGTGGATTATCGCGCACGGCCCTGCCTCCAAGTGGGTTATCACGCACGGCCCTGCCTCCTGCGAGTGGGTTATCACGCACGGCCCTGCCTCCTGCGAGTGGGTTATCGCGCACGGCCCTGCCTCCTGCGAGTGGGTTATCGCGCACGGCCCTGCCTCCTGCGAGTGGGTTATCGCGCACGGCCCTGCCTCCTGCGAGTGGGTTATCGCGCACGGCCCTGCCTCCTGCGAGTGGGTTATCACGCACGGCCCTGCCTCCTGCGAGTGGGTTATCGCGCACGGCCCTGCCTCCTGCGAGTGGGTTATCGCGCACGGCCCTGCCTCCTGCGAGTGGGTTATCACGCACGGCCCTGCCTCCTGCGAGTGGGTTATCGCGCACGGCCCTGCCTCCTGCGAGTGGGTTATCGCGCACGGCCCTGCCTCCTGCGAGTGGGTTATCGCGCACGGCCCTGCCTCCTCCAAGTGGGTTATCGCGCACGGCCCTGCCTCCAAATGGGTTATCGCGCACGGCCCTGCCTCCTGCGAGTGGGTTATCGCGCACGGCCCTGCCTCCAAGTGGGTTATCACGCACGGCCCTGCCCCCAAGTGGGTTATCGCGCACGGCCCTGCCTCCTGCGAGTGGGTTATCACGCACGGCCCTGCCCCCAAGTGGGTTATCGCGCACGGCCCTGCCTCCTGCGAGTGGGTTATCACGCACGGCCCTGCCTCCTGCGAGTGGGTTATCACGCACGGCCCTGCCTCCTGCGAGTGGGTTATCGCACACGGCCCTGCCTCCTGCGAGTGGGTTATCACGCACGGCCCTGCCTCCTGCGAGTGGGTTATCGCACACGGCCCTGCCCCCAAGTGGGTTATCGCGCACGGCCCTGCCTCCTGCGAGTGGGTTATCGCGCACGGCCCTGCCTCCAAGTGGGTTATCACGCACGGCCCTGCCTCCTGCGAGTGGGTTATCGCGCACGGCCCTGCCTCCTGCGAGTGGGTTATCACGCACGGCCCTGCCTGCAAGTGGGTTATCACGCACGGCCCTGCCTCCTGCGAGTGGGTGATCGCGCACGGCCCTGCCTCCTGCGAGTGGGTTATCGCGCACGGCCCTGCCTCCAAGTGGGTTATCACGCACGGCCCTGCCTCCAAGTGGGTTATCGCGCACGGCCCTGCCTCCTGCGAGTGGGTTATCACGCACGGCCCTGCCTCCAAGTGGGTTATCGCGCACGGCACTGCCTCCTGCGAGTGGATTATCGCGCACGGCCCTGCCTCCTGCAAGTGGGTTATCACGCACGGCCCTGCCTCCAAGTGGGTTATCGCGCACGGCCCTGCCTCCAAGTGGGTTATCGCGCACGGCCCTGCCTCCTGCGAGTGGGTTGTCACGCACGGCCCTGCCTCCAAGTGGGTTATCGCGCACGGCCCTGCCTCCAAGTGGGTTATCGCGCACGGCCCTGCCTCCTGCGAGTGGGTTATCGCGCACGGCCCTGCCTCCAAGTGGGTTATCGCGCACGGCCCTGCCTCCTGCGAGTGGGTTATCGCGCACGGCCCTGCCTCCTGCGAGTGGGTTATCGCGCACGGCCCTGCCTCCAAGTGGGTTATCGCGCACGGCCCTGCCTCCAAGTGGGTTATCGCGCACGGCCCTGCCTCCTGCGAGTGGGTTATCGCGCACGGCCCTGCCTCCTGCGAGTGGGTTATCGCACACGGCCCTGCCTCCTGCGAGTGGGTTATCGCGCACGGCCCTGCCTCCTGCAAGTGGGTTATCACGCACGGCCCTGCCTCCTGCGAGTGGGTTATCACGCACGGCCCTGCCTCCTGCGAGTGGGTTATCGCGCACGGCCCTGCCTCCTGCGAGTGGGTTATCGCGCACGGCCCTGCCTCCTGCGAGTGGGTTATCACGCACGGCCCTGCCTCCTGCGAGTGGGTTATCGCGCACGGCCCTGCCTCCTGCGAGTGGGTTATCGCGCAGGCCCTGCCTCCTGCGAGTGGGTTATCGCGCACGGCCCTGCCTCCAAGTGGGTTATCGCGCACGGCCCTGCCTCCTGCGAGTGGGTTATCGCGCACGGCCCTGCCTCCAAGTGGGTTATCGCGCACGGCCCTGCCTCCTGCGAGTGGGTTATCACGCACGGCCCTGCCTCCTGCGAGTGGGTTATCGCGCACGGCCCTGACTCCTGCGAGTGGGTTATCGCGCACGGCCCTGCCTCCTGCGAGTGGGTTATCACGCACGGCCCTGCCTCCTGCGAGTGGGTTATCGCGCACAGCCCTGCCTCCTGCGAGTGGGTTATCGCGCACGGCCCTGACTCCTGCGAGTGGGTTATCGCGCACGGCCCTGCCTACTGCGAGTGGGTTATCACGCACGGCCCTGCCTCCTGCGAGTGGGTTATCGCGCACGGCCCTGACTCCTGCGAGTGGGTTATCGCGCACGGCCCTGCCTCCTGCGAGTGGGTTGTCACGCACAGCCCTGCCTCCTGCGAGTGGGTTATCGCGCACGGCCCTGCCTCCTGCGAGTGGGTTATCGCGCACGGCCCTGCCTCCAAGTGGGTTATCACGCACGGCCCTGCCTCCAAGTGGGTTATCGCGCACGGCCCTGCCTCCTGCGAGTGGGTTATCACGTACGGCCCTGCCTCCAAGTGGGTTATCGCGCACGGCCCTGCCTCCAAGTGGGTTATCGCGCACGGCACTGCCTCCTGCGAGTGGATTATCGCGCACGGCCCTGCCTCCTGCAAGTGGGTTATCACGCACGGCCCTGCCTCCAAGTGGGTTATCGCGCACGGCCCTGCCTCCAAGTGGGTTATCGCGCACGGCCCTGCCTCCAAGTGGGTTATCGCGCACGGCCCTGCCTCCTGCGAGTGGGTTATCACGCACAGCCCTGCCTCCTGCGAGTGGGTTATCGCGCACGGCCCTGCCTCCTGCGAGTGGGTTATCGCGCACGGCCCTGCCTCCAAGTGGGTTATCGCGCACGGCCCTGCCTCCAAGTGGGTTATCGCGCACGGCCCTGCCTCCTGCGAGTGGGTTATCGCGCACGGCCCTGCCTCCTGCGAGTGGGTTATCGCGCACGGCCCTGCCTCCTGCGAGTGGGTTATCACGCACGGCCCTGCCTCCTGCGAGTGGGTTATCGCGCACGGCCCTGCCTCCTGCGAGTGGGTTATCACGCACGGCCCTGCCTCCTGCGAGTGGGTTATCGCACACGGCCCTGCCTCCAAGTGGGTTATCACGCACGGCCCTGCCTCCTGCGAGTGGGTTATCGCGCACGGCCCTGCCTCCTGCGAGTGGGTTATCACGCACGGCCCTGCCTGCAAGTGGGTTATCACGCACGGCCCTGCCTCCTGCGAGTGGGTTATCGCACACGGCCCTGCCTCCAAGTGGGTTATCACGCACGGCCCTGCCTCCTGCGAGTGGGTTTTCGCGCACGGCCCTGCCTCCTGCGAGTGGGTTATCGCGCACGGCCCTGCCTCCAAGTGGGTTATCACGCACGGCCCTGCCTCCAAGTGGGTTATCGCGCACGGCCCTGCCTCCGGCGAGTGGGTTATCACGCACGGCCCTGCCTCCAAGTGGGTTATCGCGCACGGCACTGCCTCCTGCGAGTGGATTATCGCGCACGGCCCTGCCTCCTGCAAGTGGGTTATCGCGCACGGCCCTGCCTCCAAGTGGGTTATCGCGCACGGCCCTGCCTCCTGCGAGTGGGTTATCGCGCACGGCCCTGCCTCCAAGTGGGTTATCGCGCACGGCCCTGCCTCCAAGTGGGTTATCGCGCACGGCCCTGCCTCCTGCGAGTGGGTTATCGCGCACGGCCCTGCCTCCAAGTGGGTTATCGCTCACGGCCCTGCCTCCTGCGAGTGGGTTATTGCGCACGGCCCTGCCTCCTGCGAGTGGGTTATCGCGCACGGCCCTGCCTCCAAGTGGGTTATCGCGCACGGCCCTGCCTCCAAGTGGGTTATCGCGCACGGCCCTGCCTCCTGCGAGTGGGTTATCGCGCACGGCCCTGCCTCCTGCGAGTGGGTTATCGCACACGGCCCTGCCTCCTGCGAGTGGGTTATCGCGCACGGCCCTGCCTCCTGCAAGTGGGTTATCACGCACGGCCCTGCCTCCTGCGAGTGGGTTATCACGCACGGCCCTGCCTCCTGCGAGTGGGTTATCGCGCACGGCCCTGCCTCCTGCGAGTGGGTTATCGCGCACGGCCCTGCCTCCTGCGAGTGGGTTATCACGCACGGCCCTGCCTCCTGCGAGTGGGTTATCGCGCACGGCCCTGCCTCCTGCGAGTGGGTTATCGCGCAGGCCCTGCCTCCTGCGAGTGGGTTATCGCGCACGGCCCTGCCTCCAAGTGGGTTATCGCGCACGGCCCTGCCTCCTGCGAGTGGGTTATCGCGCACGGCCCTGCCTCCAAGTGGGTTATCGCGCACGGCCCTGCCTCCTGCGAGTGGGTTATCACGCACGGCCCTGCCTCGTGCGAGTGGGTTATCGCGCACGGCCCTGACTCCTGCGAGTGGGTTATCGCGCACGGCCCTGCCTCCTGCGAGTGGGTTATCACGCACGGCCCTGCCTCCTGCGAGTGGGTTATCGCGCACGGCCCTGACTCCTGCGAGTGGGTTATCGCGCACGGCCCTGCCTCCTGCGAGTGGGTTATCACGCACAGCCCTGCCTCCTGCGAGTGGGTTATCGCGCACGGCCCTGACTCCTGCGAGTGGGTTATCGCGCACGGCCCTGCCTACTGCGAGTGGGTTATCACGCACGGCCCTGCCTCCTGCGAGTGGGTTATCGCGCACGGCCCTGACTCCTGCGAGTGGGTTATCGCGCACGGCCCTGCCTCCTGCGAGTGGGTTATCACGCACAGCCCTGCCTCCTGCGAGTGGGTTATCGCGCACGGCCCTGCCTCCTGCGAGTGGGTTATCGCGCACGGCCCTGCCTCCAAGTGGGTTATCACGCACGGCCCTGCCTCCTGCGAGTGGGTTATCACGCACGGCCCTGCCTCCTGCGAGTGGGTTATCACGCACGGCCCTGCCTCCAAGTGGGTTATCGCGCACGGCCCTGCCTCCAAGTGGGTTATCGCGCACGGCACTGCCTCCTGCGAGTGGATTATCGCGCACGGCCCTGCCTCCTGCAAGTGGGTTATCACGCACGGCCCTGCCTCCAAGTGGGTTATCGCGCACGGCCCTGCCTCCAAGTGGGTTATCGCGCACGGCCCTGCCTCCAAGTGGGTTATCGCGCACGGCCCTGCCTCCTGCGAGTGGGTTATCACGCACAGCCCTGCCTCCTGCGAGTGGGTTATCGCGCACGGCCCTGCCTCCTGCGAGTGGGTTATCGCGCACGGCCCTGCCTCCTGCGAGTGGGTTATCGCGCACGGCCCTGCCTCCAAGTGGGTTATCGCGCACGGCCCTGCCTCCAAGTGGGTTATCGCGCACGGCCCTGCCTCCTGCGAGTGGGTTATCGCGCACGGCCCTGCCTCCTGCGAGTGGGTTATCACGCACGGCCCTGCCTCCTGCGAGTGGGTTATCGCACACGGCCCTGCCTCCTGCGAGTGGGTTATCGCGCACGGCCCTGCCTCCTGCAAGTGGGTTATCGCGCACGGCCCTGCCTCCTGCGAGTGGGTTATCACGCACGGCCCTGCCTCCTGCGAGTGGGTTATCGCGCACGGCCCTGCCTCCTGCGAGTGGGTTATCGCGCACGGCCCTGCCTCCTGCGAGTGGGTTATCGCGCACGGCCCTGCCTCCTGCGAGTGGGTTATCACGCACGGCCCTGCCTCCTGCGAGTGGGTTATCGCGCACGGCCCTGCCTCCTGCGAGTGGGTTATCGCGCACGGCCCTGCCTCCTGCGAGTGGGTTATCACGCACGGCCCTGCCTCCTGCGAGTGGGTTATCGCGCACGGCCCTGCCTCCTGCGAGTGGGTTATCGCGCAGGCCCTGCCTCCTGCGAGTGGGTTATCGGGCACGGCCCTGCCTCCAAGTGGGTTATCGCGCACGGCCCTGCCTCCTGCGAGTGGGTTATCGCGCACGGCCCTGCCTCCAAGTGGGTTATCGCGCACGGCCCTGCCTCCTGCGAGTGGGTTATCACGCACGGCCCTGCCTCCTGCGAGTGGGTTATCGCGCACGGCCCTGACTCCTGCGAGTGGGTTATCGCGCACGGCCCTGCCTCCTGCGAGTGGGTTATCACGCACGGCCCTGCCTCCTGCGAGTGGGTTATCGCGCACGGCCCTGACTCCTGCGAGTGGGTTATCGCGCACGGCCCTGCCTCCTGCGAGTGGGTTATCACGCACAGCCCTGCCTCCTGCGAGTGGGTTATCGCGCACGGCCCTGCCTCCTTCGAGTGGGTTATCGCACACGGCCCTGCCTCCTGCGAGTGGGTTATCACGCACGGCCCTGCCTCCAAGTGGGTTATCGCGCACGGCCCTGCCTCCAAGTGGGTTATCGCGCACGGCCCTGCCTCCTGCGAGTGGGTTATCGCGCACGGCCCTGCCTCCTGCGAGTGGGTTACCGCGCACGGCCCTGCCTCCAAGTGGGTTATCGCGCACGGCCCTGCCTACTGCGAGTGGGTTATCACGCACGGCCCTGCCTCCTGCGAGTGGGTTATCGCGCACGGCCCTGACTCCTGCGAGTGGGTTATCGCGCACGGCCCTGCCTCCTGCGAGTGGGTTATCACGCATGGCCCTGCCTCCTGCGAGTGGGTTATCGCGCACGGCCCTGACTCCTGCGAGTGGGTTATCGCGCACGGCCCTGCCTCCTGCGAGTGGGTTATCACGCACAGCCCTGCCTCCTGCGAGTGGGTTATCGCGCACGGCCCTGCCTCCTGCGAGTGGGTTATCGCACACGGCCCTGCCTCCTGCGAGTGGGTTATCACGCACGGCCCTGCCTCCTGCGAGTGGGTTATCGCACACGGCCCTGCCTCCTGCGAGTGGGTTATCACGCACGGCCCTGCCTCCTGCGAGTGGGTTATCGCGCACGGCCCTGCCTCCTGCGAGTGGGTTATCACGCACGGCCCTGCCTCCTGCGAGTGGGTTATCGCGCACGGCCCTGCCTCCTGCGAGTGGGTTATCGCGCACGGCCCTGACTCCTGCGAGTGGGTTATCACGCACGGCCCTGCCTCCTGCGAGTGGGTTATCACGCACGGCCCTGCCTCCAAGTGGGTTATCGCGCACGGCCCTGCCTCCTGCGAGTGGGTTATCACGCACGGCCCTGCCTCCTGCGAGTGGGTTATCGCGCACGGCCCTGCCTCCTGCGAGTGGGTTATCGCGCACGGCCCTGCCTCCTGCGAGTGGGTTATCACGCACGGCCCTGCCTCCTGCGAGTGGGTTATCACGCACAGCCCTGCCTCCTGCGAGTGGGTTATCGCGCACGGCCCTGCCTCCTGCGAGTGGGTTATCGCACACGGCCCTGCCTCCTGCACGTGGGTTATCGCACACGGCCCTGCCTCCTGCGAGTGGGTTATCACGCACGGCCCTGCCTCCTGCGAGTGGGTTATCACGCACGGCCCTGCCTCCAAGTGGGTTATCGCGCACGGCCCTGCCTCCTGCGAGTGGGTTATCGCGCACGGCCCTGCCTCCAAGTGGGTTATCACGCACGGCCCTGCCTCCTGCGAGTGGGTTATCGCGCACGGCCCTGCCTCCTGCGAGTGGGTTATCGCGCACGGCCCTGCCTCCTGCGAGTGGGTTATCGCGCACGGCCCTGCCTCCAAGTGGGTTATCGCGCACGGCCCTGCCTCCTGCGAGTGGGTTATCGCGCACGGCCCTGCCTCCTGCGAGTGGGTTATCACGCACGGCCCTGCCTCCTGCGAGTGGGTTATCGCGCACGGCCCTGCCTCCTGCGAGTGGGTTATCACGCACGGCCCTGCCTCCTGCGAGTGGGTTATCACGCACGGCCCTGCCTCCTGCGAGTGGGTTATCGCGCACGGCCCTGCCTCCAAGTGGGTTATCGCGCATGGCCCTGCCTCCTGCGAGTGGGTTATCGCGCACGGCCCTGACTCCTGCGAGTGGGTTATCGCGCACGGCCCTGCCTCCTGCGTGTGGGTTATCACGCACAGCCCTGCCTCCTGCGAGTGGGTTATCGCGCACGGCCCTGCCTCCTGCGAGTGGGTTATCGCACACGGCCCTGCCTCCTGCGAGTGGGTTATCACGCACGGCCCTGCCTCCAAGTGGGTTATCGCGCACGGCCCTGCCTCCTGCGAGTGGGTTATCGCGCACGGCCCTGCCTCCTGCGAGTGGGTTATCGCACACGGCCCTGCCTCCTGCGAGTGGGTTATCACGCACGGCCCTGCCTCCTGCGAGTGGGTTATCGCGCACGGCCCTGCCTCCTGCGAGTGGGTTATCACGCACGGCCCTGCCTCCTGCGAGTGGGTTATCGCGCACGGCCCTGCCTCCTGCGAGTGGGTTATCGCGCACGGCCCTGACTCCTGCGAGTGGGTTATCACGCACGGCCCTGCCTCCTGCGAGTGGGTTATCACGCACGCCCCTGCCTCCAAGTGGGTTATCGCGCACGGCCCTGCCTCCTGCGAGTGGGTTATCACGCACGGCCCTGCCTCCTGCGAGTGGGTTATCGCGCACGGCCCTGCCTCCTGCGAGTCGGTTATCGCGCACGGCCCTGCCTCCTGCGAGTGGGTTATCGCGCACGGCCCTGCCTCCTGCGAGTGGGTTATCGCACACGGCACTGCCTCCTGCACGTGGGTTATCGCACACGGCCCTGCCTCCTGCGAGTGGGTTATCACGCACGGCCCTGCCTCCAAGTGGGTTATCGCGCACGGCCCTGCCTCCTGCGAGTGGGTTATCGCGCACGGCCCTGCCTCCAAGTGGGTTATCACGCACGGCCCTGCCTCCTGCGAGTGGGTTATCGCGCACGGCCCTGCCTCCTGCGAGTGGGTTATCGCGCACGGCCCTGCCTCCTGCGAGTGGGTTATCACGCACGGCCCTGCCTCCTGCGAGTGGGTTATCGCGCACGGCCCTGCCTCCTGCGAGTGGGTTATCACGCACGGCCCTGCCTCCTGCGAGTGGGTTATCACGCACGGCCCTGCCTCCTGCGAGTGGGTTATCGCGCACGGCCCTGCCTCCAAGTGGGTTATCGCGCATGGCCCTGCCTCCTGCGAGTGGGTTATCGCGCACGGCCCTGCCTCCTGCGAGTGGGTTATCGCGCACGGCCCTGCCTCCTGCGAGTGGGTTATCGCGCACGGCCCTGCCTCCTGCGAGTGGGTTATCACGCACGGCCCTGCCTCCTGCGAGTGGGTTATCGCGCACGGCCCTGCCTCCAAGTGGGTTATCGCGCACGGCCCTGCCTCCTGCGAGTGGGTTATCGCGCACGGCCCTGCCTCCTGCGAGTGGGTTATCACGCACGGCCCTGCCTCCTGCGAGTGGGTTATCGCGCACGGCCCTGCCTCCTGCGAGTGGGTTATCACGCACGGCCCTGCCTCCTGCGAGTGGGTTATCACGCACGGCCCTGCCTCCTGCGAGTGGGTTATCGCGCACGGCCCTGCCTCCAAGTGGGTTATCGCGCATGGCCCTGCCTCCTGCGAGTGGGTTATCGCGCACGGCCCTGACTCCTGCGAGTGGGTTATCGCGCACGGCCCTGCCTCCTGCGAGTGGGTTATCACGCACAGCCCTGCCTCCTGCGAGTGGGTTATCGCGCACGGCCCTGCCTCCTGCGAGTGGGTTATCGCACACGGCCCTGCCTCCTGCGAGTGGGTTATCACGCACGGCCCTGCCTCCAAGTGGGTTATCGCGCACGGCCCTGCCTCCTGCGAGTGGGTTATCGCGCACGGCCCTGCCTCCTGCGAGTGGGTTATCGCACACGGCCCTGCCTCCTGCGAGTGGGTTATCACGCACGGCCCTGCCTCCTGCGAGTGGGTTATCGCGCACGGCCCTGCCTCCTGCGAGTGGGTTATCACGCACGGCCCTGCCTCCTGCGAGTGGGTTATCGCGCACGGCCCTGCCTCCTGCGAGTGGGTTATCGCGCACGGCCCTGACTCCTGCGAGTGGGTTATCACGCACGGCCCTGCCTCCTGCGAGTGGGTTATCACGCACGGCCCTGCCTCCAAGTGGGTTATCGCGCACGGCCCTGCCTCTTGCGAGTGGGTTATCACGCACGGCCCTGCCTCCTGCGAGTGGGTTATCGCGCACGGCCCTGCCTCCTGCGAGTGGGTTATCGCGCACGGCCCTGCCTCCTGCGAGTGGGTTATCGCGCACGGCCCTGCCTCCTGCGAGTGGGTTATCGCACACGGCCCTGCCTCCTGCACGTGGGTTATCGCACACGGCCCTGCCTCCTGCGAGTGGGTTATCACGCACGGCCCTGCCTCCAAGTGGGTTATCGCGCACGGCCCTGCCTCCTGCGAGTGGGTTATCGCGCACGGCCCTGCCTCCAAGTGGGTTATCACGCACGGCCCTGCCTCCTGCGAGTGGGTTATCGCGCACGGCCCTGCCTCCTGCGAGTGGGTTATCGCGCACGGCCCTGCGTCCTGCGAGTGGGTTATCACGCACGGCCCTGCCTCCTGCGAGTGGGTTATCGCGCACGGCCCTGCCTCCTGCGAGTGGGTTATCACGCACGGCCCTGCCTCCTGCGAGTGGGTTATCACGCACGGCCCTGCCTCCTGCGAGTGGGTTATCGCGCACGGCCCTGCCTCCAAGTGGGTTATCGCGCATGGCCCTGCCTCCTGCGAGTGGGTTATCGCGCACGGCCCTGCCTCCTGCGAGTGGGTTATCGCGCACGGCCCTGCCTCCTGCGAGTGGGTTATCGCGCACGGCCCTGCCTCCTGCGAGTGGGTTATCACGCACGGCCCTGCCTCCTGCGAGTGGGTTATCACGCACGGCCCTGCCTCCTGCGAGTGGGTTATCACGCACGGCCCTGCCTCCAAGTGGGTTATCACGCACGGCCCTGCCTCCTGCGAGTGGGTTATCGCGCACGGCCCTGCCTCCTGCGAGTGGGTTATCGCGCACGGCCCTGCCTCCTGCGAGTGGGTTATCACGCACGGCCCTGCCTCCTGCGAGTGGGTTATCGCGCACGGCCCTGCCTCCTGCGAGTGGGTTATCACGCACGGCCCTGCCTCCTGCGAGTGGGTTATCACGCACGGCCCTGCCTCCTGCGAGTGGGTTATCGCGCACGGCCCTGCCTCCAAGTGGGTTATCACGCATGGCCCTGCCTCCTGCGAGTGGGTTATCGCGCACGGCCCTGACTCCTGCGAGTGGGTTATCGCGCACGGCCCTGCCTCCTGCGAGTGGGTTATCACGCACAGCCCTGCCTCCTGCGAGTGGGTTATCGCGCACGGCCCTGCCTCCTGCGAGTGGGTTATCGCACACGGCCCTGCCTCCTGCGAGTGGGTTATCACGCACGGCCCTGCCTCCAAGTGGGTTATCGCGCACGGCCCTGCCTCCTGCGAGTGGGTTATCGCGCACGGCCCTGCCTCCTGCGAGTGGGTTATCGCACACGGCCCTGCCTCCTGCGAGTGGGTTATCACGCACGGCCCTGCCTCCTGCGAGTGGGTTATCGCGCACGGCCCTGCCTCCTGCGAGTGGGTTATCACGCACGGCCCTGCCTCCTGCGAGTGGGTTATCGCGCACGGCCCTGCCTCCTGCGAGTGGGTTATCGCGCACGGCCCTGACTCCTGCGAGTGGGTTATCACGCACGGCCCTGCCTCCTGCGAGTGGGTTATCACGCACGGCCCTGCCTCCAAGTGGGTTATCGCGCACGGCCCTGCCTCCTGCGAGTGGGTTATCACGCACGGCCCTGCCTCCTGCGAGTGGGTTATCGCGCACGGCCCTGCCTCCTGCGAGTGGGTTATCGCGCACGGCCCTGCCTCCTGCGAGTGGGTTATCGCGCACGGCCCTGCCTCCTGCGAGTGGGTTATCGCACACGGCCCTGCCTCCTGCACGTGGGTTATCGCACACGGCCCTGCCTCCTGCGAGTGGGTTATCACGCACGGCCCTGCCTCCAAGTGGGTTATCGCGCACGGCCCTGCCTCCTGCGAGTGGGTTATCGCGCACGGCCCTGCCTCCAAGTGGGTTATCACGCACGGCCCTGCCTCCTGCGAGTGGGTTATCGCGCACGGCCCTGCCTCCTGCGAGTGGGTTATCGCGCACGGCCCTGCGTCCTGCGAGTGGGTTATCACGCACGGCCCTGCCTCCTGCGAGTGGGTTATCGCGCACGGCCCTGCCTCCTGCGAGTGGGTTATCACGCACGGCCCTGCCTCCTGCGAGTGGGTTATCACGCACGGCCCTGCCTCCTGCGAGTGGGTTATCGCGCACGGCCCTGCCTCCAAGTGGGTTATCGCGCATGGCCCTGCCTCCTGCGAGTGGGTTATCGCGCACGGCCCTGCCTCCTGCGAGTGGGTTATCGCGCACGGCCCTGCCTCCTGCGAGTGGGTTATCGCGCACGGCCCTGCCTCCTGCGAGTGGGTTATCGCGCACGGCCCTGCCTCCTGCGAGTGGGTTATCACGCACGGCCCTGCCTCCTGCGAGTGGGTTATCACGCACGGCCCTGCCTCCAAGTGGGTTATCACGCACGGCCCTGCCTCCTGCGAGTGGGTTATCGCGCACGGCCCTGCCTCCTGCGAGTGGGTTATCGCGCACGGCCCTGCCTCCTGCGAGTGGGTTATCGCGCACGGCCCTGCCTCCTGCGAGTGGGTTACCACGCACGGCCCTGCCTCCTGCGAGTGGGTTATCACGCACGGCCCTGCCTCCTGCGAGTGGGTTATCGCGCACGGCACTGCCTCCTGCGAGTGGGTTATCGCGCACGGCACTGCCTCCTGCGAGTGGGTTATCACGCACGGCCCTGCCTCCTGCGAGTGGGTTATCGCGCACGGCCCTGCCTCCTGCGAGTGGGTTATCACGCACGGCCCTGCCTCCTGCGAGTGGGTTATCGCGCACGGCCCTGCCTCCTGCGAGTGGGTTATCACGCACGGCCCTGCCTCCTGCGAGTGGGTTATCGCGCACGGCCCTGCCTCCTGCGAGTGGGTTATCGCGCACGGCCCTGCCTACAGAATCAAGAGGAACCACAGCTGCCAATCCATTCACTGCAGCCTGAGGTAAGCTATGTAATATTACCCGGAGTCACCTGAATATGCCTTTGTACCAGTTTGAGCAGGAGAGTCTATTCAGCTCAACTTTGGTTGCCAGCAAACAGCATGAGACAGTTCTACATTTAACTTCACGTTGCGAGGATCCCCCAGTGCAAATTGCAAAGTGTCCCAGGAATTCAACCTGACTTTCGGGTCAAATGGCTGATTGCAGCCAAATCTGAGAAAGTGCAAACAGAGCTTTGAGCAGTTAATTCAATGCAGTGCATCACTTCTCGCTGTATCCACACTTATACTCTGCTGCCGTACTCACTGCCAAAAAACACATCTGAATCTAACAAGTGCTTCATTTCAGTGAATGAATTGATGTTGTGGGAGACACATAGGATCACGATAGAATTTAAAGGGACTGCAGACCAGGCAGCAATGAGGAAGGTGCCTGAAGGGAGGAGGGAGAAGGTGACAGGAATGTGAGCTCCTTCTCATCCCCGACTATCATAATTAACCATCTTCTTTGTGAATCATAGAGATGTGAATGAAAAATGACAGACTGTGGTGGGGGTGGAATTTTCTCCCCCTTTACAAAAGATGTGAAAACTGTAAAGAAAACACCAAAAAAGGCCAATTTTTACTTATTAAGGAAAATTAATTGCACAACAATGCAGATACAGATAGAGGTGACCAGAGAATATTCTCACTGAGAACAGGGTTGATGGCCATGATTGACAAAGGGCAGAATCCATTATGAAAGATTTTTTTAAAATAAATTTCGAGTACCCAATTCATTTTTTTCAATTAAGGGGCAATTTAGCGTGGCCAATCCACCTACCCTGCACATCTTTGGGTTATGGGGGCGAAACCCACGGGAATACGGACAGTGACCCACAGCCGGGATCGAACCTGGGACCTCGGTGCCGTGAGGCAGCAGTGCTAACCACTGCGCCACCGTGCTGCCCTATTTTTGTGAGGGCCACGAAGAATCCAGCATGAGTTTGTAGAATCGAAAGAAATAACTTTATTTACAATATATAACAGCAGCAATACTCCACCACTGCTCTCTCCTCTAGCTGGTTCCACACTGGCCAGCTCTATTTATTCAGGTGACCCGGCTAATGATTTCTCCGCCCTCCTCATTGGGGGAGCTCATCCTCACTAAGGATTGTGGGACAACCAATAGTCCCTAGCCGATAATAATCAGGCAGGTTATAACATCCCTCCCCACCAAAGTCCGTTAAATTCACTGAAGACCTTTGCAAAGGAGGGCGTCAGACTCGTTTTGCCGCAGGCTGGACACCATTTGCACGAGGCACTGGATCGGGCGGCGTGTAACGAGATTCTGCCTGCAAGCTTCGCATAGAGATCTTCTATGCGGGGCATTGGATATCGGCCGAGCCGGGAAAACGTATTCGCTGTAAGTTTATAGTCGCGCACAAGCGATCCGTGGCATCTGGTTTCATTACAGGCACAGTTGGCGTTGCCCAGTCAGCGAAACGGACGGGCCTGATAATACCCAGGGACACCAAACGAGTGAGCTCCCCTTCTACCTTCTCGAGCAAGTCATAAGGCACTGGGCGCACCCTGAAATAGCGCAGCATGGCTCCTGGTTCAATCTGGATACGGGCTACGGCCCCTTTTATCTTCCGCAAACCGGGCTGGAATACATATGGGGCCTCCGACAGCCCGCCAGAACCTGTTTGAAGGATGTGCTGCCACTGCAGTTGCAAATGGCGCAACCAGTCCCGACACAGCAGGCTGGGCCCGTGACCGCGCACCACTATAAGTGGGAAACGCCCCTCCTGGCATCCATAAGCAACAGGGGTCATCGTAGTTCCAGCAATGTCCAACGGCTCCCCCGTGTAGGTGGCCAACCTGGCCTGTGTATAGGTTAATGTAAGGTTCTGTATACCCTGCTTGATGCGGTCGAATGTCCTCTGGGCGATCACGGAGACCGCTGCGCCAGTGTCCAACTCCATCTCAAGCGGGTGACCATTGACCCGTGCTGTCACCTTAATGGGGGCCACACGGGGAGCTGCCACACAATGCAGCTGAAGGCAGTCGTCCTCCGCCTCCACGTCCTCGGGAGTAGTCGCCGCAGGTTTATCCAAATGGAAAGTACGGCTCCCGGGCTGGCCCCAGTTTCTGTCGGAATGTCGGCGTCCCTGGCGTCCCCAGGGCCGGCGTCCGCGACGGGGTCGGCACCTACAAGTCTGACACGGACATGGCTCCTCATCCATCGGTTCTGGAGAAGGGTCCTTTCGGGGAGGAATGTCCGGCAGCCACTGGCGTCGATCCGGTCGGCGCCCCGCCCAAGGTATGGCAGGGGTGCGGGGAGACGCTTTTGGACAGAAGAGATTGCGCCCCAAGGCGTGCACCTCCATTCCCTGTAGCTCCTGCACGCCCCGTTCTGTGCTCTCTCAGGACAATACTATCTGAATAGGCTGTTGAAAAGTCAATGTCGGCTCAGCTAACAACTTTCTCTGGGTTGCCGCGTTGTTAATACCGCAAACCAAACGGTCGCATAACATAGAATTTACAGTGCAGAAGGAGGCCATTCGGCCCATCGAATCTGCACCGGCCCTTCCAAAGAACACCCTACTCAAGCCCACGTATCTACCCTATCCCCGTAACCCAGTAACCCCCATTTAACCTTTTTGGACACTAAGGGCAATTTATCATGGCCAATCCACCTAACCTGCACATCTTTGGACTGTGGGAGGAAACCGGAGCACCCGGAGGAAACCCACGCACACACGGGGAGGATGTGCAGATTCCGCACAGACAGTGACTCAGCCAGGAATCGAATCTGGGACCCTGGAGCTGTGAAGCAATTGAGCTAACCACTATGCTACCATGCTGCCCTAATGCTACCGTGCTGCCCTGCATTTCTGACAAGGTCTCACCATAGTCACAGTACTCCACAATCCTGCATAGCCTGGATAGAAACTCTGCAAGGGATTCTCCTGGGGTCCTCTCAGCGGTATTAAACCGGTAACGCTGGACTATCATGGATGGGGTTGGGTTAAAATTTTGCCCCACCAAGGTCACAAGTTCATCAAACGCCTCGGTGTCCAGCGCAGCTGGGTACGTAAGGCTTCTAATCACCCCAAACGTATGCGGGCCACGGGCGGTGAGCAAAATGACCACCTGGCGCACGTTTTCAGTGATGTTGTTCACCCGGAAATAACAACCCATCCGTTGTGCGTACTGGTTCCAACTTTCCAGCGCAGCATCAAAGACATCCAAACGTCCGTACAGAGGCATGGTGTAACAGGAAAAAAACTTCCTACCTGTAGCCAACAAAAATCCAGGGAGATGACTTCAGCAGCGCAGACAGCTATCCACTTTAACCCTCGTCGCCAGTTTTGTGAGGGCCATGAAGAATCCAGCACGTGTTTGTAGAATCGAAAGAAATAACTTTATTTACAATAACATGTATACAGCAGCAGTACTCCACCACTGCGCTCTCCTCTAGCTGGGTCCACACTGCCAGCTGTATTTATGCAGGTGATGCTGCTAATGATTTCTCCCCCCTCCTCACTGGGGGAGCTCATACTCACTAAGGATTGTGGGTCAGCCAATAGTCCCTAGCCAATAATAATCGGGCAGGTTATAACACCTATTATCAAAGATTTCACAGCAGAGCACTTGGAAAACAGTGGCAGAGAGTCAGCATGGATTTATGAAGGGAAATCATGCCTGGCATATCTACGGGAATTCTTTGAGGATGTAACTAGTACCGAGTTGACGAGGGGGAGCCAGTGGATGTGGTTTATTTGGACTTTCAGAAGGCTTTTGACAAAGTCCTGCATAAGAGACGAGCATGAAAAATTAAAGCACATAGGATTGGGGTAGTGTAGTGAGATGGTTAGAAAACGGGCTGGCAGACAGGAAACAAAGAGTAGGAATAAACGGATATTTTTCCAAATGGCAGGCAGTGACTGGTGGGGTACGTAGGGAGCGGTGCTGGGATCCCAGCTATTCACAATATATATTAATAATTTAGATGAGGGAGCAAAATATAATATCTCCAAATTTGCAGGTGACACAAAGTTGGGTGGGAGGGTGAGCTGTGAGGAGGATGCAGAGATGCTTCACTGTGATTTGGACAGGCTGAGTGAGTGGGCAAATACATGACAGATGGTATATAATTTGGATAAATGCGAGATTATCCACTTTGGTAGCAAAAATGAGAAGGCAGAGAATTATCTGAATGGTCATAAATTAGGAGAGGGCAGTGTGCAACAAGACCTGGGTGTCCCCGTACACCAGTCACTGAAGGTAAGCATGCAGGTACAGTAGGCGGTAAAGAAGGCAAATGGTATGCTGGCCTTCATAGTGAGAGGATTCGGTACAGGAGCAGGGATGTCTTGCTGTTGTGTTGGATGATCAGCCATGATCAGAATGAATGGTGGAGCAGGCTCGAAGGGACGAATGCCCTCCTCCTGCTCCTAGTTTTCTATGTCGTGTCCAAGAGCACAGAAGACATGGTAAGTCCATGAGGCCTATTATCTAATCATTGCACCAGGTCACAGATCTACTCTGGTTGAGTCTGAACATGTCACAGGAGAAGTGCCTGAGAAGGCTTGCGTTAAACAGGGATACTGTCACTGAGATGTGACATCTGATTTTAAATATCTTCAGGAGTACTCACCTTCTGCACTGCTGCTAACAACTCTTCAGGGTTGACTGGCACCCACAGAGACATTGGAGGAGTAAGTCACCTTACTGACAGAGATAGCTGAAAGCCAGTGTTACCACCGGTTACTTACACAGCAGTGGCAGTAGTGTCAAAAGCAACAACTGTTTTTAAATGATTGGCTTCTCCAACATGAGGCATCAACGACCATTGCCATTGAACCATTTGTTTGCACATCACCATCTGTGCCATATCTAAATAGGTAGGAAGATGCCATGTGAACATCGCAAGAAGGAACGTTTCCTGAATCACTGATTTTCCCAGGCATTTTTAATCTGAGGGAATCAATTATTACACGACTTTTGTGAATGAATACTGGGTGGAATGTCTATGGCTCCTCGGGAATATGGACTAGGAGATGTCACTAATGACACCAGAGAATAGCCACAAGAAAGCACATGAAAGAACCAACAGACATTTGGGTACTATAGCTATACTTAAATGTGTAGTTAGTCATGGTGGGCTGGAGAGAATAGCATGGGATGGTGGGGAGTGGGTGGGGGGTGGGGGTGTGTGGGGGGGTGGGGGGGGTGCGGGTGGGGGGGGGGGTGCGGGGTAACATGTAGGGCCACTATGTCCATAGGAGGTCTGTCAAATTAGAACGGTATTCTGCACAACATCGCCATCAACAGAAAATTCACCCTGTGGAATCAGCGCCAAGTCATGGACTATTTGAGTGAAGGTTGTGTACAAGAGCCAGGAGGAGTGTGAAGGAAGAACCTCATTGCTCAGCTCATCCAATAGGCTCTGCTGTTTGTAAATTATTCATATTTTTCTAAGGCACACTCTAATCACAGAACTGCTGAAAACCATCCCTGTTTGGTTTAGAGTTTTCATCATTGCTATTAAAATGCTATTTCTTACAGGCATTACTTGTAAATGATTATTTATTTTGTTGATTCTTTCCCGGAAGAATATGAGAAAATAGACCTTTCACTAAACACAGAAAACCACACTATCTTTCAACCAGTTCCCGCCGACAAAATCACTCTGATCGATTGAGATCTATGGCAGATCCTTGACAACGTGGACCATCTTCCACATCTTGGCCCTCTTCTCAATGAGGACAAAGACAATGAAATTCAGTCTCCCCTCCAATGAGCCAGCTCACCTTTCAACCACTTGTGGAAAAGAGTATTTGAGGATGAAAATCTCAAACCTGAGACTAAGGTCATGTTGACTGGGCAGCAAAGATCCCCACATGTCCTTCAGAAACTTGGCCATCCTGTAATGAAACACCGGAGAAGAACCACCAATGGTGCCTTTGTGAGATCTTCCAAATGTGGTGGGAAGAAAGGTGTTTCTCTCCCAAGCTAACATGCCCAGCATCAAGGCACAAATCACTCCAAACCAACTCCAGTGTGCAGAAGATGTTGTTTATGTGCCTGACACCAGACCCTGAGACAACTGCTCTACTCAGCACTTGGTCTCAGCAGGAAACAGCAAAGAGGATGGTGGAAACACTTTAGAGATGTTCTTACATCATCACCGAAGAGGTCAAACATCCTCGCCAACTCCCGGGAGTCTCCAGCTTGTTCCTGACCAAAATGGAGAAGTTTCATTCAGGATTGAACCGACCATTTTGAGAAAGGTCGGCAGGAGCACGTGGAGCTGAAAGCTTTGGGGAAAGTGCACAAACCTGAAAATAACTCATCTATCTAACCCTTCAAACACCACCTCCTTCACAGGCTCTCCAGATCGTGTGCTGAACATATCAGCCATTTCAGAATCCATCAAACCAGAGTGGAAGTAGATTATTCTTGATCCTGAAGGACAGTCTAAGAAGAGACTCTTGAATTTATTCGTCAAAATCGTACCAGAAAATGGCCAAGTGTCAGTTCCGGAGAGAAAAATGGAGTGAATCTCGCCGACGGATTTCTGTCAGGGTTTTGAGCCTCTAAGTCAAAAAAAGGTGAGTGTGCGTGGTGTACACTATCACCCTGGCTCAGAAACGGGAAATGGCTCCAAACAGATTGGGTTAGGGTTAGGGTTAGGGTTAGGGTTAGGGCTAGGGTTAGGGTTAGGGTTAGGGTTAGGGTTAGGGTTAGGGTGCTCCGACCAGCGCTGCAGTCTGTAACGGTCTCCAGCCCATATCACGGAGGTCTCGGGGGCTTTCCCCACCCGCCCCCAAAGATATTCATCACCAGAATCCCCCCCCCTCAAATTCATCACCAGCATCACCCCCCTCAATGTGCACTGTCCCTCCCCACCCACCCACCAGATGTACTCTCAGAGTACGCCACGTCACACAGCACCTACCTGGGTCCATTGCTGGAGGCGCGCTCCACCATTCTCCGCCCGCGACCAGCCGAAGTCCAGGTGGCGTGGACCACTCATGGTCCTGCTGGTCGGGAAACTAGAATGGTGGCTGCGGACTCTGTAATTGCATTTCTGATAATTGTTTCTGAGACTCTTCGTGCTCCTTTGCAACAATTCCTACTTTTTCTTGGTTTTGCTATAGAAGTGGTAGAAAGCTTTTTCTGACTTTTCAATTGGAACTGCAAGTTTTCTACATTCTGCAGCTCCTCTACAGAATTGTTCATCTTCGCCATTCCCTCCTGTAGTTTCAAAATTCTTGTTCAATCCCGTTTTCGTTGGTGTGAATTCTCCGCCGACAGGACTCTCCGTTCCGCCGGCAACGCACCCTGGTCTGTGGGTTTCCCAGAGGTGTGGGGTGCCTACAATGGGAAATCCCACTGGCCACCAGCTGGAACAGAGAATTCCACTGCCAGTGATGTCCACTCCCACTGTGAAACAGGGGGCTGGGGAAGCAGAGAATTCACCCAATTGTCTCAATAATGGCAGCATGGCAGCACAGTGGTTAGCACAGTTGCTTCACAGCGCCAGGGTTCCAGGTTCGATTCCCGGCTTGGGTCACTGTCTGTGCGGAGTCTGTACGTTCTCCCCGTGTCTGCGTGGGTTTCCTCCGGGTGCTCCGGTTTCCTCCCACAGTCCCGAAAGATGTGCTTGTTAGGTGAATTGGACATTCTGAATTCTCCCTCCGTGTACCCGAACAGGCGCCGGAATGTGGCGACTAGGGGATTTTCACAGTAACTTCATTGCAGTTTTAATGTAAGCCTACATGTGACTAATAAAGATTATTATTATAAACTTCTCACAAGAAACATACTGTGACCATAGCCGGTGCAGACTCGATGGGCTGAATGGCCTCCTTCTGCACTGTAAATTCTATGATAGTCTATGATATGATATCCCCTCCTTCAATGTCTGGATGCCTAATTGGAGCCTGCCATTTCCTTCCTGCGATATTTCACTTTGAAGTTCAAACTCTGCTTTCTTGTACCTCTTGGATTCCTCTGGAATAGAAACCATTGCTGAGTCTTCTCTGCCAACTCGCTCTTCAACTCTTTCAGAGTGACTTTAAATTCATGTTGCTTCTCTTTGTAATTTACCAAAGAAACAACCTTTGACCAAAGGGTTCCTTTTAGCATGTAATGGTCCAACAGGTTTTCCTTGTCTTTGCAAAACTCGATTGCTTGTCTTGTGTTTTCTTGTAATTCAACAGAGACATTGAGCTGGATTCCCATCGCTGACGGCGAAATCGCTTTCGGCGAGGGACTGGAGAATCCAAATTCCCGGCAGAATCGGTGACGGCGCCGCTTTCCCGATGCTCCGCCCCCTCCAAAGCGGTGTACTGGCAGTGTCCGCAGCGCGCCATACTGACAGCCTCAGGCTCGATGCTCCGCCCCCTCCAAAGCGGTGTACTGGCAGTGTCCGCAGCGCGCCATACTGACAGCCTCAGGCCCGATGTTCCGCCCCCGACCGGCCGAGTTCCCAACGGCATGGGGCACGTGTGTTCTCACCCATCGGCGTGGCATCTGCAGACTCAGTCCGACACCGCCACAGTCGGGGGAGGGCCGATCCACGGGGAGGGGGAACTTTTTCCGGGGCTGGGGGCACTGTGGTGGGCCGGTCCGGGGCACGTGAGTCCGGGGCACGCGTGTCGGCCTGCAGCGGCCACGCCATGCTTCATGGTGGATGCCAATCGTGGACCCGGCCCGCAAAATAGTTCCCCCCTTCGCCGACTCGCACACCCCGGACCAGCTACGGGCCTGGCAATTCTCCAGGCCACATCGGCAGCTAGAGCCAGGTGCTCTATCCTGCCGGCAGCCCCCAGCAAAACGGGGAATCGGTGGGCATTTTGTGCCAGTTCTCCTGACCGTTCCCACGCCAGCGTGGGGGACACAGTCTGCAAGTCGGAGATTCCAGCCCATTGTTCTGTTATTTCTCTATTGTGTTGTTCAAGACGGTTTCATTCATTCACAATGCCAAAGGGCCGTGTATCCTTTTGCATTTGATGGTGAAAGACAATCAGCTGTTCTTGCGACTGTTTTTTTTCTGGTTCAGCTCTTGCTTTCTCACTCTGTTCTTCAATGCATTGCTTTGTTGCTACTGACAGTTTCTAAACAGTTACTTCTGAAGTAGTATTCTTCATTTTTTTAAATCTTTGTGTTATTCCAAAGGCATATGTTGATTTTCAAAGAGCCTTTCAAGGCAGCAATTTCTTTGTGTACATATTCTCCCTGCTGTTGTATCTCGCTGTGCAGCACAAATCCCTCCTCGATTAGAGGGCAGAACGGTGGCACCGTGTTTAACGCTGCTGCCTCACAGCGCCAGGGACCCGGGTTAACACTGCTGCCTCACAGCGCCAGGGACCCGGGTTAACACTGCTGCCTCACAGTGCCAGGGACCCGGGTTAACACTGCTGCCTCACAGTGCCAGGGACCCGGGTTAACACTGCTGCCTCACAGAGCCAGCGACCCGGGTTAACACTGCTGCCTCACAGTGCCAGGGACCCGGGTTAACACTGCTGCCTCACAGTGCCAGGGACCCGGGTTAACACTGCTGCCTCACAGTGGCAGGGACCCGGGTTAGCACTGCTGTCCCACAGTGCCAGGGACCTGGGTTAACACTGCTGTCTCACAGTGCCAGGGACCCGGGTTAACACTGCTGTCTCACAATGCCAGGGACCCGGGTTAACACTGCTGTCTCACAGTGCCAGGTACCCGGGTTAACACTGCTGCCTCACAGAGCCAGGGACGCGGGTTAACACTGCTGTCTCACAGTGCCAGGGATCCGGGTTAACACTGCTGCCTCACAGTGCCAGGGACCCGGGTTAACACTGCTGTCTCACAGCGCCAGGGACCCGGGTTAACACTGCTGCCTCACAGTGCCAGGGACCCGGGTTAACACTGCTGCCTCACAGCACCAGGGACCCGGGTTAACACTGCTGCCTCACAGTGCCAGGGACCCGGGTTAACACTGCTGTCTCACAGTGCCAGGGACCCGGGTTAACACTGCTGCCTCACAGTGCCAGGGACCCGGGTTAACACTGCTGCCTCACAGAGCCAGCGACCCGGGTTAACACTGCTGCCTCACAGTGCCAGGGACCCGGGTTAACACTGCTGTCTCACAGTGCCAGCGACCCGGGTTAACACTGCTGCCTCACAGTGCCAGGGACCCGGGTTAGCACTGCTGTCCCACAGTGCCAGGGACCCGGGTTAACACTGCTGTCTCACAGTGCCAGGGACCCGGGTTAACACTGCTGCCTCACAGTGCCAGGGACCCGGGTTAACACTGCTGCCTCACAGAGCCAGCGACCCGGGTTAACACTGCTGCCTCACAGTGCCAGGGACCCGGGTTAACACTGCTGTCTCACAGTGCCAGCGACCCGGGTTAACACTGCTGCCTCACAGTGCCAGGGACCCGGGTTAGCACTGCTGTCCCACAGTGCCAGGGACCTGGGTTAACACTGCTGTCTCACAGTGCCAGGGACCCGGGTTAACACTGCTGTCTCACAACGCCAGGGACCCGGGTTAACACAGCTGTCTCACAGTGCCAGGTACCCGGGTTAACACTGCTGCCTCACAGAGCCAGGGACCCGGGTTAACACTGCTGTCTCACAGTGCCAGGGATCCGGGTTAACACTGCTGCCTCACAGTGCCAGGGACCCGGGTTAACACTGCTGTCTCACAGCGCCAGGGACCCGGGTTAACACTGCTGCCTCACAGTGCCAGGGACCCGGGTTAACACTGCTGCCTCACAGTGCCAGGGACCCGGGTTAACACTGCTGCCTCACAGTGCCAGGGACCCGGGTTAACACTGCTGCCTCACAGCGCCAGGATCCCGGGTTAACACTGCTGTCTCACAGCACCAGGGACCCGGGTTAACACTGCTGTCTCACAGCGCCAGGGACCCGGGTTAGCACTGCTGCCTCACAGCACCAGGGACCCGGGTTAACACTGCTGTCTCACAGCGCCAGGGACCCGGGTTAGCACTGCTGTCTCACAGCGCCAGGGACCCGGGTTAGCACTGCTGTCTCACTGCACCAGGGACCCGGGTTAGCACTGCTGCCTCACAGTGCCAGGGACCCGGGTTCAATTCCGGCCTCGGGTGACTGTCTGTGTGGAATTTGCACGTTCTCACCATGTCTAACCGATAGAAGTCAGAGAGTGGTGGTGGATGGCAAATATTCAGCCTGGTTCCCAGTTACCAGTGGCGTACCGCAGGGATCAGTTCTGGGTCCTCTGCTGTTTGTGATTTTCATTAATGACTTGGATGAGGGAGTTGAAGGGTGGGTCAGTAAATTTGCAGACGATACGAAGATTGGTGGAGTTGAGGATAGTAAGGAGGGCTGTTGTCGGCTGCAAAGAGACATAGATAGGATGCAGAGCTGGGCTGAGAAGTGGCAGATGGAGTTTAACCCTGAAAAGTGTGAGGTTGTCCATTTTGGAAGGACAAATATGAATGCGGAATACTGGGTCAACGGTAGAGTTCTTGGCAATGTGGAGGAGCAGAGAGATCTTGGGGTCTATGTTCATACATCTTCGAAAGTTGCCACTCAAGTGGATAGAGCTGTGAAGAAGGCCTATGGTGTGCTTGCGTTCATTAACAGAGGGATTGAATTTAAGAGCCGTGAGGTGATGATGCAGCTGTACAAAACTTTGGTAAGGCCACATTTGGAGTACTGTGTACAGTTCTGGTCACCTCATTTTAGGAAGGATGTGGAAGCTTTGGAAAAGGTGCAAAGAAGATTTACCAGGATGTTGCCTGGAATGGAGAGTAGGTCTTATGAGGAAAGGTTGAGGGTGCTAGGCCTTTTCTCATTAGAACGGAGAAGGATGAGGGGCGACTTGATAGAGGTTTATAAGATGATCAGGGGAATAGATAGAGTAGACAGTCAGAGACTTTTTCCCCGGGTGGAACAAACCATTACAAGGGGACATAAATTTAAGGTGAAAGGTGGAAGATATAGGAGGGATATCAGAGGTAGGTTCTTTACCCAGAGAGTAGTGGGGGCATGGAATGCACTGCCTGTGGAAGTAGTTGAGTCGGAAACATTAGGGACCTTCAAGCAGCTATTGGATAGGTACATGGATTACGGTAAAATGATATAGTGTAGATTTATTTGTTCTCAAGGGCAGCACGGTAGCATTGTGGATAGCACAATTGCTTCACAGCTCCAGGGTCCCAGGTTCGATTCCGGCTTGGGTCACTGTCTGTGCGGAGTCTGCACGTCCTCCCCGTGTCTGCGTGGGTTTCCTCCGGGTGCTCCGGTTTCCTCCCACAGTCCAAAGATGTGCAGGGTAGGTGGATTGGCCATGATAAATTGCCCTTCGTGTCCAAAATTGCCCTTGGTGTTGGGTGGAGGTGTTGAGTTTGGGTGGGGTGCTCTTTCCAAGAGCCGGTGCAGACTCAGGGGGCCGAATGGCCTCCTTCTGCACTGTAAATTCAATGATAATCTATGATTAATCTAGGACAAAGGTTCGGCACAACATCGTGGGCCGAAGGGCCTGTTCTGTGCTGTATTTTCTATGTTCTATGTCTGCGTGGGTTTCCTCCGGGTGCTCCGGTTTCCTCTCACAGTCCAAAGATGTGCAGGTTTGGTAGATTGGAAAGCTAAATTGCCCCTTAGTGTCCAAAGATGTGCAGGTTTGGAGGGATTACGGGGTTATGGGGATAGGGTGGGGGAGTGGGTCTAGATAGGGTGCTCTTTCAGAGGGTGGGTGCAGACCTGATGGGCCGAATGGCCTCCTTCTGCACTGTAGAAATTCTAAGGTTCAATGTGCCACCACTGAGATTCAGACTTGTTATTCCCTCTTTGTTTTTTTTTGGAGATTTGTACTCAGCCTGTGCACTACTCCGAGTCCAATTTATATCAAAATTCAATCTTTCTGTTTCTTTCAAAGCCTCTTTGTACCTTGTGACACATCAGGAATTGTTTGTTCAGATCTGAATCAGTTTGGTTCACGGAATACTTTAGTTTATAATCTGTATTCAAAGGTACATACTCGAGTTGAATCTTGTGTTTGAAGTTTTCCATTTGAGCTTTGATACGAACATGTTCTGATCTATTTTTCTTGTTGCTATAGTGGGGTTATTCTTTCTAACCCTCTGTTTTAAGCTCTGTGCAGTCCACAACTTCCAGATTAAAATACTTGGCAAAGCCTTTTAATATCTCGGCAAAGCTGTCTGGCAATTCATCAAGGCCTTCCATTACGATTATTTAATCGGCAATTTCACCAAATAAGTATAAAAATATATTAACTTGAACTTCCTTTGATTTCATGCTCAATCCCATTGTACTTCAGTAACTGGAAAACTCTCTTCTCCAGATGCCTGATTTTGTGTCTGGTTTGGCCCTTGAAGAAGCTCTGGTAGTTTTAATTTGTCCTCCATTGTCATTTCCATAACAGAGGAGTAGAGGTTAACAGTCTGTTCCTTCCAGGTTGCTGCTGCTTTAACTGTACACTCACTTCGCCCCATGCCTATCAGACCTTGGCGCACTCCTGCAGCGATCACACGACTTTTTAAACCATGTGACTGCAGGAAGTGACAATATTCACCCATTTGGGCCAGCGAGTGAGTTTGCTCAGTGTAGAATAATTGGATGGTCATTTTAGGATCTTGCTGCTGTTTTAAAAACTTTTATTTTCTCAATGGAGTTTAGTTGGTGCTGCCTCCTGAGCCGGCTGCAGTGTTCTCCGAATGCACTGGGGAAACAATGGGAGTTTTGCCTCATTAGTGCCTGATTATTTTTAAAAGGTGAGTTCAGCCTTTTATCTGAACCATTTATGTGATCTGCCCAGGTCCTTTGACTCTGTGTTCGATCATGTTTGGCTTTTTATTTGCACAGCGTGGGCTGATTCTGCGGTCGGGACGCCATAGTCGTGTTCGGCGACCGGCCAGAGGATCCAAGTTTCTAATGGAATTGGGGGTGTCGCCGCTTTCGCGATGCTCCACCCCCTCCAAAGCGCCGTATCGACGGCTTGAGGACATTGCCTGAGGCCCGCCCCCGATTCCCCGCCCCCGACCGGTCAGGTTCCCGACGGCGTGGGTCGCGTGTGGTCTCGGGAACTCGGCGTGGCAGCTGCAGAGTCAGCCCAGCGCTAGCACAGTGGGGGGCCGATCCGCGGGCAGGGGGGGACATTATTCAGGGCTGTGGTCCGGGGCACGCGAGCACAGCACAGCGAGGCCACTGCTGAGCGAATGTACAGCCACGGACCCGGCAAGTCTCTGGGGCATATCGGCAGCTAGAGCCGGGTGCTCTACGCCGCCGTGGGCGTGAACCTTGTGGCGTAGCTGGCAAGGGGTCGGGAAAATCGGGAAACACAATCTCACCGGAGAGAATCACATTCCCAAGTCTCTCCGGATTTTCCACCCACTTTGCCGAGCTCTCTGATGTCAATCTCGGGCTGCAAATCTCCCCCATGGAATCTGCAAAGGGCCATGGATAGGTTGGGTAAGTGGGCAGAAATTTGGCAGCTGGAGCATAATGAGGGAAAATGTGAATTAATTCACTTTGACAAGAGGAATAGAAAAGGAGAGAGACTGCAGGATTCTGAGGTACAGCGAATCTAGCCATCCTGGTGCATGTGAATCACAAAAGGTTTGTATTCAGATTCGGAAGGGAAATGGAATCTTGTCATTTTTTTATATAAAAAAAGGAGGGTGATTTGTTTTAGTTGTATAGGATAACGGTGAGACATCTGGGGCGGAATTCTCCGCAATCGGCGCGATGTCCGCCGACCGGCGCCAAAAACAGCGCAAATCAGTCGGGAATCGCGCCGTCCCAAAGGTGCAGAATCCTCCACATCTTGAGGGGCCGAGCCCTAACCTTGAGGGGCTAGGCCCGCGCTGGACTGATTTCCGCCCCGCCAGCTGGCGGGAAAGGCCTTTGGTGCCCCGACAGCTGGCGCGAAACTGACTTTGCCGTGCGGCGCATGCGCGGGAGCGTTAGCGGCCGCTGACAGCATTCCCGCGCATGCGCAGTGGAGGGGGTCTCTTCCGCCTCCGCCATGGTGGAGACCATGGCGAAGGCGGAAGGAAAAGAGTGCCCCCACGGCACGGGCCCGCCCGCGGATCGGTGGGCCCCGATCGCGGGCCAGGCCACCGTGGGGGCACCCCCCGGGGCCAGATCGCCCCGCGCGCCTCCCAGGACCCCGGAGCCCGCCCGCGCTGCCTTGTCCCGCCGGTAAGAGAGGTGGTTTAATCCACGCCGGTGGGACAGGCATTCCAGCAGCGGGACTTCGGCCCATCCAGGCCGGAGAATCGCCGGGGGGGGGGGGGGGCCGCCAACCGGCGCGGCGCGATTCCCGCCCCCGCCGAATATCCGGTGCCGGAGAATTCGGCAACCGGCGGGGGCGGGATTCACGCCAGCCCCCGGCGATTCTCCGACCCGGCGGGGGGTCGGAGAATCCCGCCCCTGGAGTGTTGTGTATAATTCTGGTCTCCTTATTGAGAGAAAATATAATTGTATTAGCGGCAGTTCAGAAAAATGTCACTCATTGATACCTGGGATAGGGGGGGAACCCCAAGTAGAAAGGTTGGGCCTCTGTCCATTGGAGTTCAGTAGAATGAGAGGCAATCCTTTAAAAATATACATAGTCCTCAGGGGAACCATAGAACCATAGAATTTACAGTGCAGAAGGAGGCCATTCGGCCCATCGAGTCTTCATTGGTCCCTGTAAATAGCACCCTACTTAAGGCCACACCTCCACCCATCCTCGTAACCCAGTAACCCCAACTAACGTATTGATTTTTGGACACTAAGGGCAATTTATCGTGGCCAATCCACCTAACCTGCACATCTTTGGACTGTGGAAGGAAACCGCAGCACCCGGAGGAAACCCACGCACACACGGGGAGAACGTGCAGACTCCACACAGACAGTGGCCCAAGCCGGGAATCGAACCTGGGACCCTGGAGCTGTGAAGCAACAGTGCTAACCACTGTGCTACCTTGCCGACTTGTAAGGTGGATGTTGAAAGGATGTTCCCACTTGTGGAAAGCCTGGAATTTGAGGACAGGGTTTATAAATAAGGGGTTTCCCATTTAAGACGGGAAAGAAGATACATTTTTTCTCCCAGAGGGCCGTTAGGCTCTGGAACTCTCGCCCCCAGAGAACGGTGCGGCAGGATCATTGAATATTTCTGAGGAAGAGTTTGGGGGATTCATGAGTAACAAGGGAGACAAAGGTTATTGGGGTGGGCAGGAGCGTGGATTTGATGCCACATCTGATCCGCCATGATATTATTAAATGGTGGAGCAGACTCAAAGGGGCTGATTGGCCTTCTCTTCTCTTAATTCGTATGTTTGTTTGTCTGAGATCCTTCACCAGCCTCTTTGGTTCCGGCTTTCATGCAATGGCTGCCACCATGTTGTAAGGGTCGGTTTTTGTGCCTCACAAAGTGATCTGGAGGCTTGTTGTGGTTGAATATTAACAATTCACAACTATACACATATCCGGCGATAGCCCTCACTAGGTACTACGTCCATGCTGACCCCTGCTCTGCTCTACTGTACTCAGTCCACTATCACAGGACTTTCTACATCACATTCTGGGCTTGATGTGGAGATGCCGGCGTTGGACTGGGGTGAGCACAGTACGCAGTCTTACAACACCAGGTTAAAGTCCAACAGGTTTGTTTTGAATCACTAGCTTTCGGAGCGCTGCTCCTTCCTCAGAATTCACCTTGGACTTTAACCTGGTGTTGTAAGACTTCTTACTGTGTCATACAGTGGGAGGTATTGTTCCCCAGTTCCACATTAACCCTGGCTATTCCGACCACCCTTATACCTAATGGGGACTCTCAATCAATCAGATCAGTACCAAGTTTGTACCATAAGTAGCATTACAAACTTATCTGAAGACTAACCTATAAATAGAATATGACAGTACTGACAATGTCTTCTGAGCTTTATTTGACTTCTGCGAAAGTCATCTGATTTATTAGGTCATCCACACCCACTCTCAGACCTGCAATCTGTTGCCATTTGTCAAGTATCTTCTGCTACAATTGTGCTGTTACTTTTGAATTAAAGCAAAGTATTTCCAAGTCTACAAGATTATGAGGGGCATAAATGGAGTGTATGGGCAGGCACTCTTTCCCGGGGAGGGGGGGTGTCAGTCACCAGGGGGCATAGGTTTAAGGTCCGTGGGGCAAAGTTTAGAGGGGATGTGCGAGGCAGGTTCTTTACACAGAGGGTGGTGAGTGCCTGGAACGCGTTGCCAGGGGGGGCTGTGGAAGCAGATACATTAACGGTGTTCAAAAGGCGTCTCGACACATGGACAGGATGGGTATAGAGGGATACGGCATAAGGAAGTACTGAGGGTTTTGGTAAAGGGTGGTATCATGCCCAGTACAGGCTTGAAGGGCCGAAGGGCCTGTTCCTGTGCTGTATTGTTCTTTGTTCTTTGTTCTAGTGCACTTTTGTGGTCAATTCAGCAATACATGTCTAAGTGCTGCAAAGCTGTGAGTTTGCAGACCCTATAATTCTAATTTGTTGTCTAGCTGGAATCTTATTTAATACTTCACAGGGTTCTGACACTTTCTCGTGTTATATGAATTAACAGCCTGTTACTGGAACACAGCACAAATAGAAACTGTTCTATGTGTTCTCATTATCAGATCACTGCAGCAAGTCCTGCCTTTTAAAGTTATATTTAAACATCTGTAACTTGTGTTGTTAAATTTCACACTTTCCCCAAATATGTTTATTTCATAAATCAAAATAAATTAGCATGCCCATGTTCGCTCTTGGCTGAGGAGAATGTAAGTTGCAACTTTACAGTGCCTTCCGCACAGCTCGGTGGGCATGCCAACGCCAAGCCCGGTGGGCATGCCAACGCCAAGCCCGGTGGGCATGCCAACGCCAAGCCCGGTGGGCATGCCAACGCCAAGCTCGGTGGGCATGCCAACGCCAAGCTCGGTGGGCATGCCAACGCCAAGCCCGGTGGGCATGCCAACGCCAAGCTCGGTGGGCATGCCAACGCCAAGCTCGGTGGGCATGCCAACGCCAAGCTCGGTGGGCATGCCAATGCCAAGCTCGGTGGGCATGCCAATGCCAAGCCCGGTGGGCATGCCAACGCCAAGCCCGGTGGGCATGCCAACGCCAAGCTCGGTGGGCATGCCAATGCCAAGCCCGGTGGGCATGCCAACGCCAAGCTCGGTGGGCATGCCAACGCCAAGCTCGGTGGGCATGCCAATGCCAAGCTCGGTGGGCATGCCAATGCCAAGCCCGGTGGGCATGCCAACGCCAAGCTCGGTGGGCATGCCAATGCCAAGCTCGGTGGGCATGCCAACGCCAAGCCCGGTGGGCATGCCAACGCCAAGCTCGGTGGGCATGCCAACGCCAAGCCCGGTGGGCATGCCAACGCCAAGCTCGGTGGGCATGCCAACGCCAAGCCCGGTGGGCATGCCAACGCCAAGCCCGGTGGGCATGCCAACGCCAAGCTCGGTGGGCATGCCAACGCCAAGCTCGGTGGGCATGCCAACGCCAAGCTCGGTGGGCATGCCAACGCCAAGCTCGGTGGGCATGCCAACGCCAAGCTCGGTGGGCATGCCAACGCCAAGCTCGGTGGGCATGCCAATGCCAAGCCCGGTGGGCATGCCAACGCCAAGCTCGGTGGGCATGCCAACGCCAAGCTCGGTGGGCATGCCAACGCCAAGCTCGGTGGGCATGCCAACGCCAAGTGCACTGCAGCCGTTCAACAACATAAGACATAGGAACACCAATGGCCATTCAGCCCCAGGAGCCCATTCTGCCATTCAGTGAAATCATGGCTGAGCTTCACCTCAACAGCATTCAGTGAAATCATGGCTGAGCTTCACCTCAACAGCATTTTCCTGAACTATCCCCATTGGTATTTTTAATCTGTCGAAATCTATCAATCTCAGTCTTGAACACACTCAATGACTAATTATTCTGAGACAGCATTCCCTAGTTCTAGAGCCCCTAGACAGGGAAAACATCCTTCCCGCACCGACCCAGTCAAATCCTGGAAGAATTTTGGTTTCAATGAGATTACTTCTCATTCTTCTGAACTCACCATCACCTTCCCAAAGGCAATTAGGGATGGGCAACAGATAGTGGCCTTGCCAGTGATGCTCATATCCCATGAAAAGAGGGAACAAAGAGGAGACAGAAAACAGGAAACTACCAACCTGCAAGTCTGACTCCAGTAGGAGAGAAAGTGATGAAGTCTGTTGGAAAGGATGTGAATACTGGATATTTAGAAAATAATGATTGAATTGGGCAGAGTGAGCATGCATTTGTGAAAGGGAAATCATCTTTAACAAACCTTTTTGAGCTTTTGGAGGATATAACTAGCAGAACAGATTAGGGAGAGCCAGTGGATGGGGTGTATTGGATTTTCAGAGGGCTTTCGATAAAGTCTCACACAAAACGTCAGGAAGCAAAACTGAAACTCACAGGATGGGAGGTAACTGACATGGATTGAACATAAGAATACAACAACTAGGAACAGGAGGAGGCCATTCAGCCCCTCGAGCCCGCTCCGCCATTCAATGTGATCATGGCTGATCTCATCTCAGCCTCAACTCCACCGTCCTGCCCGTTCTCCATAACCCTTCAACCCATTAAACATCTAACTCCTCCTTAAATTTACTCACTGTCCCGGCAGCCACCACACTCTGGGGTAGTGAATTCCACACATTCACAACCCTCTGGGTGAAGTAGTTTCCCCTAAAATCGGTTTTAAATTTGTTACCTCTTATCCTGAGACTATGACCTCTTGGGCGTCATTCTCCGATCCCCCAGTGGGTCGGAGAATGGCCGTTGGCCGCCGTGAATCCCGCCCCCGGCTGGTTGCCGAAGTCTCCGGTACCGGATATTCGGCGGGGGCGGGAATCGGGCCGCGCCGGTTGGCGGGCCCCCGCGCGATTCTCCAGCCCGGATGGGCCGAAGTCCCGCCGATAAATTGCCTGCCCCCCGGCGTGGATTAAACCACCTTTTGAACGGTGGGACAAGGCAGCCTGGGCGGGCTCCGGGGTCCTGGGGGGATGCGGTGCGATCGGGCCCCGGGGGGGTGCCCTCACGGTGGCCTGGCCCGCGATCGGGGCCCACCGATCCACGGACGGGCCTGTGCCGTGGGGCCACTCTTTCCCTTCCACCTCCGCCACGGTCTCCACCATGGCGGAGGCGGAAGAGACTCCCTCCACTGCGCATACGCGGGAAACTGTCAGCGGCCGCTGACGCTCCCACACATGCGCCGCCCGGAGATGTCATTTCCGCGCCAGCTGGCGGGGCAACAAAGGCCGTTTCCGCCAGCTGGCGGGGCGGAAATCCCTCCGGCGTTGTCCTAGACCCTCAATGTTGGGGCTCGGCCCCCAAAGATGTGGAGCATTCCGCACCTTTGGGGCGGCGCGATGCCCGTCTGATTGGCACCGTTTTGGGCGCCAGTCGGCGGACATCGCGCCGTTTCGGGAGAATTTCGCCCCTTGTTCTAGATTGCCCCACAAGAGGCAGCATCCGCTCTACACCTACTTTGTCAATATCTTTTATCATCTTGTATACCTCAATTAGATCTACTCTGATTCTTCTAAACTCGAGAGTATCGGCCTAAACTGTTCAATCTCTCTTCATACGACAAACCCCTCATCCTTGGAATCAATCTAGTGAATCTCCTCTGAACTGCCTCCAATGCCACTACATCTTTCCTCAAATAAGGGGATCAAAACTGTGCACAATACTCCAGGTGCAGTCTCACCAATGCTGTGTACAGTTGCAACACTTCCTTACCTTTATACACAATTCCTTTTTCTAGAAATACCAACATTCCATTTGCTTTCCTTATTTCCTGCTGCAGCTCTGATCCCAGCCCTGACAAAAAAAAACACCTTCCATCCCCGCCCCGCCCCCACCACTGACCCTAACACCAACAAAAGTCCCAACCCCGGTCTCAGCCTCAATCCCGAACCCGAACCCCAACACATATCACCACCAAACCCAACCTACCCTCAACTCTGAAACTCACCCTTAATCCCTACCCCACCCCCAACCTCTGCAACAACACAGCCATAAACTCAATCCAAACTCACCCTCAACTCCAACCACAACCCCAGGCCCAGTCCTTACCTGGACGCAAATCTCAAACCGAACCTCAGTCCCAAATCACACCCGCATCTGATGCCAGCCACAAATCCACTTCATTTTGGCAGCCCCAAATCAAACTCAACCCCAATTTTAACCCTCAACACCCCCCCCCCACCCCAAGTGCAACCCACCTTCAGTCATATACTCAACAGAACCAATCTCAATTTCAGCCAGTCAGACACCTTCTCAAATCAGAATGAGAGAATATATGAAAACAATCGCCGTAAATTATAAATCCCCATTTATTGCAAGATACCTTCAAGCTACATTAATGTTTTGAAACCGAAAATGCGCTAATATTTCAGTTTTCAGATTCAGATTTAGAGACCTTGCTCTGAAATAGGACATTATCTGACATGTCCCAAAAGTTGTGACCTTGAGCTGGGATACGCGTCTCTCAGACCAAAGCCCTGCCATTGAAACAAACCGCCAGAAACCTAAACCAGGAGAACACTCCCCCCCACCGCCCACGCTATCCCAACAAATGAGAAGTTTATTCCTTAAACTAAGAGATGATGCCTAAAAACTCAACACCTGTGACTTGTTCTGGCAAAAAGGGGAACCGTGGCAGGGTCAGGAACTGGCAAAGCAGTTCAAGCAGCTCTTCATCTCAATTAAATTGGGATTGAAATCTGCAGAATCAGATCAACAGCTATTTGTGCACCAATGTAGATCATTGGAGGTGCACGTCAACTCATGTCATCGATGAGACGGAGAGAATGTGTGGGAATGAGATTCTGTCTCTCTGGAGTGAGTGAGAATGAGAGAGGATTCTGTCTCCCTGGAGTGAGTGAATGAGAGTGGATTCTGTCTCTCTGGAGTGAGTGAATGAGAGAGGATTCTGTCTCTCTGGAGTGAGTGAATGAGAGAGAATTCTGTCTTTCTGGAGTGTTTGAATGAGAGAGGATTCTGTCTCTCTGGAGTGAATGAATGAGAGAGGATTCTGTCTCCCTGGAGTGAGTGAATGAGAGAGGATTCTGTCTCTCTGGAGTGAGTGAATGAGAGAGGATTCTGTCTCCCTGGAGTGTTTGAATGAGAGAGGATTCTGTCTCTCTGGAGTGAGTGAATGAGAGAGGATTCTGTCTCCCTGGAGTGAGTGAGAATGAGAGAGAATTCTGTCTTTCTGGAGTGTTTGAATGAGAGAGGATTCTGTCTCTCTGGAGTGAATGAATGAGAGAGGATTCTGTCTCTCTGGAGTGAGTGAATGAGAGAGGATTCTGGGCGGGATTCTCCACTCCCACGCCGAAGTGGCCGCGCCGTTGTGAACGCTGTTGAGGTTCACGATGGCGCGAAACGGCCCCGGTCCCGACCGATTCAGGCCCTGACAATGGGCCAGGATCGGGGCCGCGTCATCTACACGCGCCAGGCCTTGTCGCCCGCGTAAAAGCAGCGCCGCATAGATGACGCGGATGGTACCGTATAACGGGCGTGATCCGTGCATGCGTGGTTGCCGTCCTGTCCAAATCTGCCCCGCAAGAAGATGGGGGACGGATCTTGCGGGGCCGCGGAAGGAAGGAGGTCCTCCTTCAGAGAGGACGGCCCGACGATCGGTGGGCACCGATCGTGGGCCACCCCACATTCCAGGTGAAGCCCGGTGCAGGATCCCCCCTCGCCCCCCCGCAGGCCGCCCCCCAGCGTTCACGCACCGCCCACGACTGCAGCGACCAGGTGTGGACGGCGCCGGGGGAAACCCGCTGTTTTGGCCTGGCCGCTCGGCCCATCCGGGCCTCAGAATCGCGGGGGTGCCGGAGAATCGCCATTTTGGGTGTCTCCGGCGATTCTCCGGCCTGCGGCCCGCAAAACTCGACCGGGCCGTTCCCGCCACTTGGGAGAATCGCGGGAGGGCGTCGGACCGGCATCCCCGGAAATTTTGGCGGCCCAGGCGATTCTCCCAACCGGCGTGGGAGTGGAGAATCGCGCCCTCTGTCTCTATGGCGGGAGTGAGTGAGAGAGGATTCTGTCTCTCTGGAGTGAGTGAGAGGATTCTGTCTCCCTGGGGAGTGAATGAGAGAGGATTCTGTCTCTCTTGTCATGCCAGAGTGCCTTAAGAACTGAATGTTTAAGCAATGTACCTTTAAGAAAACAGTGATGTCATAGAGTGGGTGGAGCTCAGCTCCGTTCTGCCATTTCTGCAGTTTCAGTTTTGAAAAGTGTCTGGCTTGTTTTGCTGAGAGCAGTTTAAAAGTGGAAAGCTAGTTTCAGACAGCAGCTTGAGAAGTTTTGCTGTGATCTGCTTAGAAGGGAGAAAGCCAGGTTTGAGAAAGCAGCGTGGGTGTGTCTATGGGTTTCCAGAGAGCTGCATGAAGAAAGCAAGGTGCTGGAGCTGAAGTCACCCAAGTTAATATATCTCTGCCATTCTACAGAAAAAATATATATCCTTTAACCTGATGTGATATTGTTTAAAGGTGTTAAGTCTCTTGGACGTTTGAAGGAACATTTTAAGGAATTATTTACTGTTGCAATATTTTCTGAGTTATCTTTGAAGTAAGGGGTGTTAAGAGATCCATTGTTTATTTAAGATGTTAAGTTGAGTTCATGGAATAAACAGTGTTTTGTGTTTTAAAAACCCACGTAATTGTAATCTCACACCTAGGGAAAAGCCGTGTGCTAGAAAAAGCAACAAATCCATTAAAGGGAGAGGTTGGTTGAACTCCAGGATACATTTTGGGGTTTTGAACACCCCTCGCCCATAACAATTGGGGGCTCGAGGGGGATAAAAGTCTATCTATTGGGTTGGCTTTTGTGAACTGAAAGACAATGAAGGATTGTTGCTTTTCCGGTGTGGTAATTTAGTTTAAGTGGGGAGAGTGTTGTGAACAATGGCTCTTTCAGAGGCTCAGAAGTTTTTGGGGGTGGAGAATGTCACACGTAGTACCTTACGGACAGAAAGGAAAAGCAGACTGTTAGATTTGGCAAGAACATTGCAGTTAACATTACCTGACAAAATGTGAAAAGATGAGGTAATTATGGCGGTGGTTAAGCATTTAAAGTTGCCTGAGATAGAGTTTGACTCATTGGAAATGGCAAAAATTCAGTTGCAAATTAAACAAATGGAACATGAGAAAGAATTAAAGCGGCTTGAATACGAGAGTGAGAGAGAGGAAAAAGAAAGAGAAAGAAAGAGAGAGGAAAAAGAAAAGGAGAGAGAAGAAAGGAGAAAAGAAAGAATAGCCCTAGCAGAACAAAAAGACAAAGAAAGGGAGATACAGATCAGGGAAAAAGATAAAGTGAGGGAGTTTGAAATTCAGAAAATGGGCATGAAATATGACAATCAGTTAAAATTGGCAGACATAAAGGGAAACGTACCGTTGGAGGAGATGGATGAGGATAATGAGACTGAGCGTCATAGTCGAAGATGTGGTGAGGATCTATTTAAATATGTCCAAGCATTGCCAAGGTTTGACGAGAAGGAAGTGGAAGTCTTTTTCATTTCATTTGAGAAGTTAGCTAAACAAATGAAATGGCCACAGGACATGTGGGTGTTACTGATTCAAACAAAGCTGGTAGGTAGGGCTAGTGAAGTGTTTGCATCACACCTGGAGGAGGTATCTGGAACGTATGAGGAGGTGAAGAAATCTATCTTAAGTGCATATCAGCGAGTGCCTGAAGCTTACAGACAAAGGTTTAGAAATTTAAGGAAAGAATTTGGTCAAACATACATGGAGTTTGAAAGGCTCAGAGTAATTTTGATAGGTGGATAAGGGCTTTGAAAATTCAATTCCTGATGTAGTGAGAACTCATGTGGAAGAACAGAGGGTCAAAACTGCGAGATTAGCAGCGGAAATGGCAGATGATTATGAATTAGTTCATAAATCAAAGATTGGTTTCCGACATCAGTTTCAGCCGGTGAGGGATAGAAACTGGGGACATGAGAAATACTCAAGTGGTAAATGTAAAGGTGATCTGATGGGTGACAATAAAGAGAGTGTACCTCCGATTAAAAAAGGAATCCAGGAGGGTGGAAAAGAAATGAAAAGTTTCAGATGTTTTCACTGTAATAAACTAGGCCATGTAAAGTCACAGTGTTGGTGGCTGAACGGTAGCACGGTATGGTAGCATTGTGGATAGCACAATTGCTTCACAGCACCAGGGTCCCAGGTTCGATTCCGGCTTGGGTCATTGTCTGTGCGGAGTCTGCACATTCTCCCCGTGTGTGCGTGGGTTTCCTCCGGGTGCTCCGGTTTCCTCCCACAGTCCAAAGATGTGCAGGTTAGGTGGATTGGCCATGATAAATTGCCCTTAGTGTCCAAAATTACCCTTAGTGTTGGGTGGGGTTACTGGGTTATGGGGATAGGGTGGAGGTGTGGACCTTGGTAGGGTGCTCTTTCCAAGAGCCGGTGCAGACTCGATGGGCCGAATGACCTCCTTCTGCACTGTAAATTCTATGAAAAAGCACTGGGAAGGCTGATGTGGTAAAACAGGATAAGACAGTGGGGTTTGTTAGAGTGGTAAAGGAAAGCCCCAGGGAAGCGAAGGAGGTGCAAACGATTGTACAGCCTGTTCAAGAAGTAATTGTTAAGAAGGTGCCAGATGTCTTGAAAGAATTTACTTGCGTGGGTAAAGTTTACTCATGTATATCAGGAGGAGCAGGTAAAGAAGTCACAATTTTAAGAGATACAGGGGCTAGTCAATCTTTAATGGTAAGAGATAAGGAATTATGTAGTTTGGGAAGAATGTTGCCAGAAAAGGCGGTGATATGTGGAATTCAGGGTGAGAGGGGTAGCGTTCCATTATATAAGGTAATGTGGGAAAGTCCAGTGAAGAGTGGTGAAGTGGTAGTCGGAGTAATAGATAAACTATCTTGTCCAGGAATACAGTTTATCTTGGGTAATGATATAGCTGGATCGCAGGTGGGAGTGATGCCTACTGTGGTTGATAAGCCAGTGGAAAATCAGTCAACTGAAGTGTTGAAGGATGAATATCCTGGGATTTTTCCTGATTGTGTAGTAACAAGGTCGCAAAGTCACAGGTTCAGACAAGAGGAGAAATCAAAAAGTGAAGATGAAGTTGAAGTGCAATTATCAGAAACGATTTTTGATCAGATGGTTGAAAAAGAACAAGAACAGGTGGAGGATGAGGCGGATATTTTTAGTTCAGGAAAATTGGCGGAGTTACAACAGAAAGATGTAGAAATAAAACGGATATATCAGAAAGCATATACGGAAGAGGAATCTGAGAGTATACCAGAGTGTTATTACCGTAAAAGTGATGTCTTGATGAGAAAATGGAGACCTGTACATATGCAGGCGGATGAAAAGTGGGCAGAAGTTCATCAAGTAGTATTGCCGGTAGGGTATAGAAAGGAGGTGTTGCGAGTTGCACATGAGGTACCAGTGGGAGGTCATTTGGGAATAAGGAAAACTCAAGCTAAAATCCAGAAACATTTTTATGGGCCTGGACTACATAAAGATGTAGTTAAATTTTGTCAATGATATCACACATGTTAAGTGATAGGGAAACCTCAAGCAGTGATAAACCCAGTTCCCTTAATACTCATTCCAGCATTTGAGGAACCTTTAACCAGGGTCATAATTGATTGCGTAGGACCGCTTCCTAAAACAAAATGTGGGAATCAATATCTTTTGACTGTAATGGATGTATCTACTAGGTTTTCAGAGGCCATTCCAGTACGTAATATTACAGCTAAAGGATTATGGAGGAGTTACTTAAATTCTTTACGAGATATGGACTACCCACAGAAATTCAATCAGATCAAGGAACAAATTTTACTTCAAAGTTGTTCAAAGAAGTTATCGATAGCTTAGGAATAAAACAATTTAAATCAACTGCGTACCATCCAGAATCGCAGGGAGCGTTAGAAAGGTGGCATCAGACATTAAAGACAATGTTGAGGGCGTATTGTCAAGATTATCCAGAGGATTGGGATAAAGGAATCCCATTCGTATTGTTTGCAATTAGGGATGCACCTAATAAGTCTACCAAATGTAGTCCTTTTGAACTAATTTTTGTTCATGAGGTAAGTGGACCACTTAAATTGATTAAGGAAAAATTGGTGAGTGAGAAATCGGAAATTATACTATTGGATTACGTGTCAAATTTTAGGGAACGATTAAACAGAGCAGGTGAATTGGCTAGACAACATTTGAAAGTTGCACAAAATGTGATGAAACGGGTAGCGGACAAGAAATCCAAAGTTCGTAGTTTTGCCAGTGGGGATAAAGTTTTAGTGCCAGTGGTAGGGGAGCCTTTACAAGCTAGGTTTTGTGGACCATATCAGATTGAAAGGAAATTAAGTGAGGTGAATTATGTGGTAAAAACACCAGATAGAAGGAAGACTCACAGAGTGTGTCATGTGAATATGCTTAAAAGGTACTTTGAAAGGGAAGGAGAGAAAAAGGAGGTTTTAATGATTCTAACTCAAAGTGACAAACCAAATCCAGATCACTGTGAATTTGACATACCTCAAATTAAATTGGAAAATGAGGATGTTCTTAAAAATTGGGATGAATTGTTAAGTTACCTTCCAGAGGAAAAACAAACTGACCTGAAAGAGTTATTGATATCACATGGGCAAGTTTGTAGAGATAAATTGGGAAGTATTAAAATGGCTATACATGATGTAGATGTGGGAAATGCTGTTCCGATCAAACAACATCCATATAGACTTAATCCTTTAAAATTGGCACAGGTTAACAGAGAGATTGAGAGTATGCTTAATAATGGCATAATTGCAGTGGGTTGCAGCCAATGGAGCTCACCCATAGTGATGGTACCTAAACCAGATGGTACCCAACGGTTGTGTGTGGACTATCGAAAGGTGAATGCAGTTACAAGAACGGACTCTTATCCTGTCCCAACATTGAAGGATTGCATGGAGAAAGTGGGACAATCTGCTTTTATTTCCAACTTTCCAGACATGGAAAGAACATTTAAAACATCGTATGGAGTTCTTCGATCGACTTCAGGAGGCGGGTTTGGTGATGAACCTAGCCAAAAGTGAATCTGGAGAAGCTCGAATCACTTTCCTTGCAGAGTTTCCGATACCCTCAAGACGAAGGGAAATAATGCGGTTTATTAACATGAATGAATTTGATCGAAACTTTGTGCAAAAGTTTTGTGGCGTGATTACTCCACTGATGGACTTGCTAACGAAACCTAAAAATGTCAGTGGACAGCGGACCTTCAACAGGTATTTGACTGCCTGAAAGCTGTGATCACCAATGCTCCTGTATTGGAGAATTGCAAGGGGCTCTGTGGTCAGATTGAACTAAAGTATCTGAATCTAAAGAGAAATGCCGAGTAGAGGAATGGATGGATCGTGCAGAGACTTTGTTCAAAGAGACTGGCAATCGAGAAGGATTTCGGTTGGAGAAAGAAGAACAAAGAAAAACGGACTATATTGTTATACCTGTTTGAGTGTGTTGTTTTCTTTAAATGAAAATGTATATTTACTGTGTACATTTCTTAGTGGATGGTGCAAAAGTGAAAAATAAAACCATCTTGAAGTTGATGGTTTTCTTTTTCTTGGGGGGAGGTGTCATGTGAGAGTGCCTTTAAGAACTGGATGTTTAAGCAATGTACCTTTAAGAAAACAGTGATATCATAGAGTGGGTGGAGCTCAGCTCAGTTCAGCCATTTTTGAAGTTTCAGTTTTGAAAAATGCCCTGCTGGTTTTGCTGAGAGCAGTTTAAAAGTGCCTGGCTGTTTTGCTGTGAGCTGATTAAAAGGAGAAAGCCAGTTTGAGACAGCAGCTTGAGAAGTTCTGGTTTGCTGTGAGTTGCTTGGAGGGAGAAAGCCAGTTTGAGAAAACAGCGTGGGTGTGTCTGTGGGTTTCCAGAGAGCTGCATGAAAAAAGCAAGGTGCTGGAGCTGAAGTCACCCAAGCTAATATATCTCTGCCATTCTACAGAAAAAATATATATCCTTTAACCTGATGTGATATTGTTTAAAGGTGTTAAGTCTCTTGGAAGTTTGAAGGAACATTTTAAGGAATTATTTACTGTTGCAATATTTTCTGAGTTATCTTTGAAGTAAGAGGTGCTAAGAGATCCATTGTTTATTTAAGATGTTAAGTTGAGTTCATGGAACAAACACTGTTTTGTGTTTTAAAAACCCACGTGTCCATAATTGTAATCCCACACCTAGGGAAAAAGCCGTGTGCTAGAAAAAGCAACAAATCCATTAAAGGGAGAGGTTGGTTGAACTCCAGGGTACATTTTGGGGTTCTGAAAACGCCGCGCCCATAACACTCTGGAGTGAGTGAGAGAGGATTCTGCCTCCCTGGAGTGAATGAGAGAGGATTCTGTCTCCCTGGAGTGAATGAGAGAGGATTCTGTCTCTCTGGAGTGAGTGAGAATGAGAGAGGATTCTATCTCCCTGGAGTGAGTGAATGAGAGGGGATTCTGTCTCTCTGGAGTGAGTGAATGAGAGGGGATTCTGTCTCTCTGAAGTGAGTGAGAGCGGATTCTGTCTCACTGGAGTGAATGAATGAGAGGGGATTCTGTCTCTCTGGAGTGAATGAGAGCGGATTCTGTCTCTCTGGAGTGAGTGAATGAGAGAGGATTCTGACTCTCTGGGTTGAGTGAATGAGAGAGGATTCTGTCTCTGTGGTGTGAGTGAATGAGAGAGGATTCTATCTCCCTGGAGTGAGTGAATGAGAGGGGATTCTGTCTCTCTGGAGTGAGTGAATGAGAGGGGATTCTGTCTCTCTGGAATGAGTGAATGAGACAGGATTCTGTCTATCTGGAGTGAGTGAATGAGAGAGGATTCTATCTCCCTGGAGTGAGTGAATGAGAGGGGATTCTGTCTCTCTGGAGTGAGTGAATGAGAGGGGATTCTGTCTCTCTGGAGTGAGTGAATGAGAGCGGATTCTGTCTCTCTGGAGTGAGTGAATGAGAGAGGATTCTGTCTCTCTGGAGTGAGTGAATGAGAGAGGATTCTATCTCCCTGGAGTGAGTGAATGAGAGGGGATTCTGTCTCTCTGGAGTGAGTGAATGAGAGGGGATTCTGTCTCTCTGGAGTGAGTGAATGAGAGAGGATTCTGTCTCTCTGGAGTGAGTGAATGAGAGAGGATTCTGTCTCTCTGGAGTGAGTGAATGAGAGAGGATTCTGTCTCTCTGGAGTGAATGAGAATGAGAGAGGATTCTGTCTCTCTAGAGTGAGTGAGAGAGGATTCTGTCTCCCTGGAGGGAGTGAGAGCGGATTCTGTCTCTCTGGAGTGAATGAATGAGAGGGGATTCTGTCTCTCTGGGGTGAGTGAGAGCGAATTCTGTCTCTCTGGAGTGAGTGAATGAGAGCGGATTCTGACTCTCTGGGTTGAGTGAATGAGAGAGGATTCTGTCTCTCTGGAGTGAATGAGAATGAGAGAGGATACTGTCTCTCTGGAGGGAGTGAGTGAGAGAGGATTCTGTCTCTCTGGAGTGAATGAGAGAGGATTCTGTCTCTCTGGAGTGAGTGAGAATGAGAGAGGATTCTGTCTCTCTGGAGTGAGTTAATGAGAGAGGATTCTATCTCTCTGGAGTTTGTGAATGAGAGGGGATTCTGTCTCTCTGGAGTGAGTGAACGAGAGAGGATTCTGTCTCTCTGAAGTGAATGAGAATGAGAGAGGATTCTGTCTCTCTGGAGTGAATGAATGAGAGGGAATTCTGTCTCTCTGGAGTGAGTGAATGAGAGTGCATTCTATCTCTCTGGAATGAGTGAATGAGAGTGGATTCTGTCTCTCTGGAGTGGGTGACTGAGAGAGGATTCTGACTCTCTGGGTTGAGTGAATGAGAGAGGATTCTGTCTCTCTGGAGTGAGTGAATGAGAGAGGATTCTGTCTCTCTGGAGGGAGTGAGTGAGAGAGGATTCTGTCTCTCTGGAGTGAGTGAATGAGAGGGGATTCTGTCTCTCTGGAGTGAGTGAGAGCGGATTCTGTCTCTCTGGGTTGAGTGAATGAGAGAGGATTCTGTGTCTCTGGAGTGAATGAGAGAGGATTCTGTCTCTCTGGTGTGAATGAATGAGAGAGGATTCTGTCTCTCTGGAGTGAGTGAATGAGAGAGGATTCTATCTCCCTGGAGTGAGTGAATGAGAGGGGATTCTGTCTCTCTGGAGTGAGTGAATGAGAGAGGATTCTGTCTCTCTGGAGTTAGTGAATGAGAGAGGATTCTATCTCCCTGGAGTGAGTGAATGAGAGGGGATTCTGTCTCTTTGGAGTGAGTGAATGAGAGGGGATTCTGTCTCTCTGGAGTGAGTGAATGAGAGAGGATTCTGTCTCTCTGGAGTGAGTGAATGAGAGAGGATTCTATCTCCCTGGAGTGAGTGAATGAGAGGGGATTCTGTCTCTCTGGAGTGAGTGAATGAGAAGGGATTCTGTCTCTCTGGAGTGAGTGAATGAGAGCGGATTCTGTCTCTCTGGAGTGAGTGAATGAGAGAGGATTCTGTCTCTCTGGAGTGAATGAGAATGAGAGAGGATTCTGTCTCCCTGGAGTGAATGAGAGAGGATTCTGTCTCTCTGGAGTGAATGAATGAGAGGGGATTCTGTCTCTCTGGAGTGAGTGAATGAGAGTGGATTCTGTCTCTCTGGAGTGAGTGAATGAGAGAGGATTCTGACTCTCGGGGTTGAGTGAATGAGAGAGGATTCTGTCTCTCTGGAGTGAGTGAGTGAGAGAGGATTCTGTCTCCCTGGAGGGAGTGAGTGAGAGAGGATTCTGTCTCTCTGGAGTGAGTGAATGAGAGCGGATTCTGTCTCTCTGGAGTGAGTGAGAGCGGATTCTGTCTCTCTGGAGTGAGTGAATGAGAGCGGATTCTGTCTCTCTGGAGTGAGTGAGAGCGGATTGTGTCTCTCTGGAGCGAATGAATGAGAGGGGATTCTGTCTCTCTGTGGTGAGTGAGAGCGGATTCTGTCTCTCTGGAGTGAGTGAATGAGAGCGGATTCTGACTCTCTGGGTTGAGTGAATGAGAGAGGATTCTGTCTCTCTGGAGTGAATGAGAATGAGAGAGGATACTGTCTCTCTGGAGGGAGTGAGTGAGAGAGGATTCTGTCTCACTGGAGTGAATGAGAGAGGATTCTGTCTCTCTGGAGTGAGTGAGAATGAGAGAGGATTCTGTCTCTCTGGAGTGAGTGAATGAGAGAGGATTCTGACTCTCTGGGTTGAGTGAATGAGAGGGGATTCTGTCTCTCTGGAGTGAGTGAATGAGAGAGGATTCTATCTCCCTGGAGTGAGTGAATGAGAGGGGATTCTGTCTCTTTGGAGTGAGTGAATGAGAGGGGATTCTGTCTCTCTGGAGTGAGTGAATGAGAGGGGATTCTGTCTCTCTGGAGTGAGTGAATGAGAGAGGATTCTGTCTCTCTGGAGTGAGTGAATGAGAGGGGATTCTGTCTCTCTGGAGTGAGTGAATGAGAAGGGATTCTGTCTCTCTGGAGTGAGTGAATGAGAGCGGATTCTGTCTCTCTGGAGTGAGTGAATGAGAGAGGATTCTGTCTCTCTGGAGTGAATGAGAATGAGAGAGGATTCTGTCTCCCTGGAGTGAATGAGAGAGGATTCTGTCTCTCTGGAGTGAATGAATGAGAGGGGATTCTGTCTCTCTGGAGTGAGTGAATGAGAGTGGATTCTGTCTCTCTGGAGTGAGTGAATGAGAGAGGATTCTGACTCTCGGGGTTGAGTGAATGAGAGAGGATTCTGTCTCTCTGGAGTGAGTGAGTGAGAGAGGATTCTGTCTCCCTGGAGGGAGTGAGTGAGAGAGGATTCTGTCTCTCTGGAGTGAGTGAATGAGAGCGGATTCTGTCTCTCTGGAGTGAGTGAGAGCGGATTCTGTCTCTCTGGAGTGAGTGAATGAGAGCGGATTCTGTCTCTCTGGAGTGAGTGAGAGCGGATTGTGTCTCTCTGGAGCGAATGAATGAGAGGGGATTCTGTCTCTCTGTGGTGAGTGAGAGCGGATTCTGTCTCTCTGGAGTGAGTGAATGAGAGCGGATTCTGACTCTCTGGGTTGAGTGAATGAGAGAGGATTCTGTCTCTCTGGAGTGAATGAGAATGAGAGAGGATACTGTCTCTCTGGAGGGAGTGAGTGAGAGAGGATTCTGTCTCTCTGGAGTGAATGAGAGAGGATTCTGTCTCTCTGGCGTGAGTGAGAATGAGAGAGGATTCTGTCTCTCTGGAGTGAGTGAATGAGAGAGGATTCTGACTCTCTGGGTTGAGTGAATGAGAGGGGATTCTGTCTCTCTGGAGTGAGTGAATGAGAGAGGATTCTGTCTCTCTGGGTTGAGTGAATGAGAGAGGATTCTGTGTCTCTGGAGTGAATGAGAGAGGATTCTGTCTCTGGAGTGAGTGGATGAGAAACGATTCTGTCTCTCTGGAGTGAGTGAATGAGAGAGGATTCTGTCTCTCTGGAGTGAGTGAATGAGAGAGGATTCTGTCTCTCTGGAGTGAGTGAAAGAGAGGGGATTCTGTCTCTCTGGTGTGAGTGAATGAGAGAGGATTCTGTCTCTCTGGAGTGAGTGAATGAGAGAGGATTCTGTCTCTCTGGAGTGAATGAGAATGAGAGAGGAGTCTGTCTCTCTGGAGTGAGTGAGAGAGGATTCTGTCTCCCTGGAGGGAGTGAGTGAGAGAGGATTCTGTCTCTCTGGAGTGAGTGAATGAGAGGGGATTCTGTCTCTATGGAGTGAGTGAGAACAGATTCTGTCTCTCTGGAGTGAATGAATGAGAGGGGATTCTGTCTCTCTGGGGTGAGTGAGAACGGATTCTGTCTCTCTGGAGTGAATGAGAATGAGGGAGGATAGTGTCTCTCTGGAGGGAGTGAGTGAGAGAGGGTTCTGTCTCTATGGAGTGAATGAGAGAGGATTCTGTCTCTCTGGAGTGAGTGAGAATGAGAGAGGATACTGTCTCTCTGGAGGGAGTGAGTGAGAGAGGGTTCTGTCTCTCTGGAGTGAATGAGAGAGGATTCTGTCTCTCTGGAGTGAGTGAATGAGAGCGAATTCTGTCTCTCTGGAGTGAGTGAATGAGAGCGGATTCTGACTCTCTGGGTTGAATGAGAGAGGGTTCTGTCTCTCTGGAGTGAATGAGAGAGGATTCTGTCTCTCTGGAGTGAGTGAATGAGAGCGAATTCTGTCTCTCTGGAGTGAGTGAATGAGAGCGGATTCTGACTCTCTGGGTTGAATGAGAGAGGATTCTGTCTCTCTGGAGTGAGTGAATGAGAGAGGATTCTGTCTCTCTGGAATGAGTGAGAGAGAGAGGATTCTGTCTCTCTGGAATGAGTGAGAGAGAGAGGATTCTGACTCTCTGGAGTGAGTGAATGAGAGAGGATTCTGTCTCTCTGGAGTGAGTGAATGAGAGAGGATTCTGTCTCTCTGGAATGAGTGAGAGAGAGAGGATTCTGTCTCTCTGGAATGAGTGAGAGAGAGAGGATTCTGACTCTCTGGAGTGAGTGAATGAGAGAGGATTCTGTCTCTCTGGAATGAGTGAGAGAGAGAGGATTCTGTCTCTCTGGAATGAGTGAGAGAGAGAGGATTCTGACTCTCTGGAGTGAGTGAATGAGAGAGGATTCTGTCTCTCTGGAATGAGTGAGAGAGAGAGGATTCTGTCTCTCTGGAATGAGTGAGAGAGAGAGGATTCTGACTCTCTGGAGTGAGTGAATGAGAGAGGATTCTGTCTCTCTGGAGTGAGTGAATGAGAGAGGATTCTGTCTCTCTGGAATGAGTGAGAGAGAGAGGATTCTGTCTCTCTGGAATGAGTGAGAGAGAGAGGATTCTGACTCTCTGGAGTGAGTGAATGAGAGAGGATTCTGTCTCTCTGGAGTGAGTGAATGAGAGAGGATTCTGTCTCTCTGGAATGAGTGAGAGAGAGAGGATTCTGACTCTCTGGAATGAGTGAATGAGAGAGGATTCTGTCTCTCTGGAGTGAGTGAGAGAGGATTCTGTCTCCCTGGAGTGAGTGAATGAGAGAGGATTCTGACTCTCTGGAATGAGTGAATGAGAGAGGATTCTGTCTCTCTGGAGTGAGTGAGAGAGGATTCTGTCTCCCTGGAGTGAGTGAATGAGAGAGGATTCTGACTCTCTGGAATGAGTGAATGAGAGAGGATTCTGTCTCTCTGGAGTGAGTGAAAGAGAGAGGCTTCCCTCTGGGGTGTGTGAAAGAGGATTCTGTCTCCCTAGGGTGAGTTAGAATGAGGGGATTCTGTCTCTCTGGAGTGAATGAATAAGAGATAATTCTGTCTCTATGGAGTTAGTGAAAGAGAGAGGATTCTGTCTCCCTGGAGTGTGTGAGAATGAGAGAGGATTCAGTCTCTATGGCGGGAGTGAGTGAGAGAGGATTCTGTCTCTCTGGGGTAAGTGAATGGGAGAGAATTCTGTCTCCCTGGAGTGTGTGAGAATGAGAGAGGATTCTGTCTCTCTGGAGTGAGTGAGAATGAGAGAGGATTCTGTCTCTCTGGAGTGTGTGAATGAGAGAGGTTTCTGTCTCCCTGGAGTGTGTGAGAGAGAGAGAGGATTCTGTCTCTCTGGAGTGAGTGAATGAGGCTTCTGTCTCTCTGGGGAGTGAATGAGAGAGGATTCTGTCTCTCTGGTGTGAGTGAATGAGAGAGGATTCTATCCCCCTGGAGAGGGTGAATGAGAGAGGATTCTATCTCCCTGGAGTGAGTGAATGAGAGGGGATTCTGTCTCTCTGGAGTGAGTGAATGAGAGGGGATTCTATCTCTCTGGAGTGAGTGAATGAGAGCGGATTCTGTCTCTCTGGAGTGAGTGAATGAGAGAGGATTCTGTCTCTCTGGAGTGAATGAGAATGAGAGAGGATTCTGTCTCTCTGGAGTGAATGAGAGAGGATTCTGTCTCTCTGGTGTGAGTGAGTGAGAGAGGATTCTATCTCTCTGGAGTGAGTGAATGAGAGAGGATTCTATCTCCCTGGAGTGAGTGAACGAGAGAGGATTCTGTCTCTCTGAAGTGAATGAGAATGAGAGAGGATTCTGTCTCTCTGGAGTGAATGATGAGAGGGAATTCTGTCTCTCTGGAGTGAGTGAATGAGAGTTTATTCTATCTCTCTGGAATGAGTGAATGAGAGTGGATTCTGTCTCTCTGGAGTGGGTGAATGAGAGAGGATTCTGACTCTCTTGGTTGAGTGAATGAGAGAGGATTCTGTCTCTCTGGAGTGAGTGAATGAGAGAGGATTCTGTCTCTCTGGAGGGAGTGAGTGAGAGAGAATTCTGTCTCTCTGGAGTGAGTGAATGAGAGGGGATTCTGTCTCTCTGGAGTGAGTGAGAGCGGATTCTGTCTCTCTGGAGTGAATGAGTGAGAGGGGATTCTGTCTCTCTGGAGTGAATGAGAGCGGATTCTGTCTCTCTGGAGTGAGTGAATGAGAGAGGATTCTGACTCTCTGTGTTGAGTGAATGAGAGAGGATTCTGACTCTCTGGGTTGAGTGAATGAGAGAGGATTCTGTCTCTCTGGAGTGAATGAGAATGAGAGAGGATTCTGTCTCTCTGGAGTGAATGAGAATGAGGGAGGATTCTGTCTCTCTGGAGGGAGTGAGTGAGAGAGGATTCTGTCTCTCTGGAGTGAGAGAATGAGAGAGGATTCTGACTCTCTGGAGTGAGTGAATGAGAGGGGATTCTGTCTCTCTGGAGTGAGTGAATGAGAGCGGATTCTGTCTCATTGGAGTGAGTGAATGAGAGGGGATTCTGTCTCTCTGGAATGAGTGAGAGCGGATTCTGTCTCTCTGGAGTGAGTGAATGAGAGCGGATTCTGTCTCTCTGGAGTGAGTGAATGAGAGTGGATTCTGTCTCTCTGGAGTGAGTGAATGAGAGAGGATTCTGACTCTCTGGTTTGAGTGAATGAGAGAGGATTCTGTCTCTCTGGAGGGAGTGAGTGAGAGAGGATTCTGTCTCTCTGGAGTGGGTGAATGAGAGAGGATTCTGTCTCTCTAGAGTGAGTGAATGAGAGAGGATTCTGTCTCTCTGGGGTGAGTGAAAGAGAGAGGATTCTCTCTGGGGTGTGTGAGAGAGGATTCTGTCTCCCTAGGGTGAATGAGAATGAGGGGATTCTGTCTCTCTGGAGTGAATGAATGAGAGATAATTCTGTCTCTCTGGAGTTAGGGAAAGAGAGAGGATTCTGTCTCCCTGGAGTGTGTGTGAATGAGAGAGGATTCTGTCTCTCTGGAGTGAAAGAGAGAGGATTCTGTCTCTCTGGAGTGAATGAGAATGAGAGAGGATTCTGTCTCCCTGGAGTGAGTGAATGAGAGAGGATTCTGTCTCTCGAGTGAATGAGAGATGATTCTGTCTCTCTGGAGTGAGTGAAAGAGAGAGGATTCTCTGTGGGGTGTATGAGAGAGGATTCTGACTCCCTAGGGTGAGTGAGAATGAGGGGATTCTGTCTCTCTGGAATGAATGAATGAGAGATAATTCCGTCTCTCTGGAGTGAGTGAGAATGAGAGAGGATTCTGTCGCCCTGGAGTGAGTGAGAATTAGAGAGAATTCTGTCTCCCTGGAGTGAATGAATGAGAGAGGATTCTGTCTCCCTGGAGTGTGTGAGAATGAGCGAGGATTCTGTCTCTGTGGAGTGAGTGAGAATGAGAGAGGATTCTGTCTCTCTGGAGTGAGTGAACGAGAGAGGATTCTGTCTCTCTGGGGTGAGTGAATGAGAGAGGATTCAGTCTCCCTGGAGTGAGTGAGAGATGATTCTGTCTCTCTGGAGTGAATGAGAATGAGAGAGGATTCTGTCTCCCTGCAATGAGTGAATTAGAGAGGATTCTGTCTCTGGAGTGAGTGAGAGAGGATTCTGTCTCCCTGGGGAGTGAATGAGAGAGGATTCTGTCTCCCTGCAGTGAGTGAATGAGAGAGAATTCTGTCGCCCTGGAGTGAGTGAGTGAGAGAGGATTCTGTCTCTCTGGAGTGGGTGAGAGAGGATTCTGTCTCCCTGCAGTGAGTGAAAGAGAGGATTCTGTCTCTCTGGGGCGGGTGAGAGAGGATTCTGTCTCCCTGGAGTGAGTGAGAATTAGAGAGGATTCTGTCTCCCTGGAGTGAATGAATGAGAGAGGATTCTGTCTCCCTGGAGTGAATGAATGAGAGAGGATTCTGTCGCCCTGGAGTGAGTGAGAATTAGAGAGAATTCTGTCTCCCTGGAGTGAATGAATGAGAGAGGATTCTGTCTCCCTGGAGTGTGTGAGAATGAGCGAGGATTCTGTCTCTGTGGAGTGAGTGAGAATGAGAGTGGATTCTGTCTCTCTGGAGTGAGTGAACGAGAGAGGGTTCTGTCTCTCTGGAGTGAGTGAACGAGAGAGGGTTCTGTCTCTCTGGGGTGAGTGAATGAGAGAGGATTCTGTCTCCCTGGGGTGAGTGAATGGGAGAGGATTCTGTCTCTCTGGATTGTGTGAATGAGAGAGGATTCTGTCTCTCTGGAGTGAATGAGAGAGGATTCTGTCTCTCTGGGGTGAGTGAATGGGAGAGGATTCTGTCTCTCTGGATTGTGTGAATGAGAGAGGATTCTGTCTCTCTGGAGTGAATGAGAGAGGATTCTGTCTCTCTGGAGTGAGTGAATGAGAGAGGATTCTGTCTCTCGAGTGAATGAGAGATGATTCTGTCTCTCTGGAGTGAGTGAAAGAGAGAGGATTCTCTGTGGGGTGTGTGAGAGAGGATTCTGACTCCCTAGGGTGAGTGAGAATGAGGGAATTCTGTCTCTCTGGAATGAATGAATGAGAGATAATTCCGTCTCTCTGGAGTGAGTGAGAATGAGAGAGGATTCTGTCTCCCTGGAGTGTATGAGAATGAGAGAGGATTCTGTCTCTCTGGAGTGAATGAATGAGAGAGGATTCTGTCTCCCTGGAGTGAATGAATGAGAGAGGATTCTGTCTCCCTGGAGTGTGTGAGAATGAGAGAGGATTCTGTCTCTCTGGAGTGAGTGAACGAGAGAGGATTCTGTCTCTCTGGGGTGAGTGAATGAGAGAGGATTCAGTCCCCCTGGAGTGAGTGAATTAGAGAGGATACTGTCTCTCTGGAGTGAGTGAGAGAGGATTCTGTCTCCCTGGGGAGTGAATGAGAGAGGATTCTGTCTCCCTGCAGTGAGTGAATGAGAGAGAATTCTGTCTCTCTGGGGTGGGTGAGTGAGAGAGGATTCTGTCTCTCTGGGGTGGGTGAGGGAGGATTCTGTCTCCCTGCAGTGAGTGAAAGAGAGGATTCTGTCTCTCTGGGGCGGGTGAGAGAGGATTCTGTCTCCCTGGAGTGAGTGGGAATTAGAGAGGATTCTGTCTCCCTCGAGTGAATGAATGAGAGAGGATTCTGTCTCCCTGGAGTGAATGAATGAGAGAGGATTCTGTCTCCCTGGAGTGTGTGAGAATGAGAGAGGATTCTGTCTCTCTGGAGTGAGTGAGAATGAGAGAGGATTCTGTCTCTCTCTGGAGTGAGTGAACGAGAGAGGATTCTGTCTCTCTGGGGTGAGTGAATGAGAGAGGATTCTGTCTCCCTGCAGTGAGTGAATGAGAGAGGATTCTGTCTCTCTAGAGTGAGTGAATGAGAGAGGATTCTGTCTCTCTGGAGTGAGTGAAAGAGAGAGGATTCTCTCTGGGGTGTGTGAGAGAGGATTCTGTCTCCCTCCGGTGAGTGAGAATGAGGGGATTCTGTCTCTCTGGTGTGAATGAATGAGAGATAATTCTGTCTCTCTGGAGTTAGTGAAAGAGAGAGGATTCTGTCTCCCTGGAGTGTGTGTGAATGAAAGAGGCTTCTGTCTCTATGGCGGGAGTGAGTGAGAGAGGATTCTGTCTCTCTGGAGTTAGTGAAAGAGAGAGGATTCTGTCTCCCTGGAGTGTGTGAGAATGAAAGAGGCTTCTGTCTCTATGGCGGGAGTGAGTGAGAGAGGATTCTGTCTCTCTGGGGTGAGTGAATGGGAGAGGATTCTGTCTCCCTGGAGTGTGTGAGAATGAGAGAGGATTCTGTCTCTCTGGAGTGAGTGAGAATGAGAGAGGATTCTGACTCTCTGGAGTGAGTGAATGAGAGAGGATTCTGTCTCTCTGGAGTGAGTGAATGAGAGAGGATTCTGTCTCTCTGGAGTGAGTGAAAGAGAGACGATTCTGTCTCCCTGGAGTGTGTGAGAATGAGAGAGGATTCTGTCTCTCTGGGGTGAGTGAATGGGAGAGGATTCTGTCTCCCTGGAGTGTGTGAGAATGAGAGAGGATGCTGTCTCCCTGGAGTGTGTGAGAATGAGAGAGGATTCTGTCTCTCTGGAGTGAGTGAACGAGAGAGGATTCTGTCTCCCTGGAGTGAATAAATGAGAGAGAATTCTGTCTCCCTCGAGTGTGTGAGAATGAGAGAGGATTCTGTCTCTCTGGAGTGAGTGAACGAGAGAGGATTCTGTCTCTCTGGAGTGAGTGAACGAGAGAGGATTCTGTCTCCCTGGTGTGAATGAATGAGAGAGGATTCTGTCTCCCTCGAGTGTGTGAGAATGAGAGAGGATTCTGTCTCTCTGGAGTGAGTGAACGAGAGAGAATTCTGTCTCTCTGGAGTGACTGAATGAGAGAGGATTCTGTCTCTCTGGGGTGAGTGAATGGGAGAGGATTCTGTCTCTCTGGATTGTGTGAATGAGAGAGGATTCTGTCTCTCTGGAGTGAATGAGAGAGGATTCTGTCTCTCTGGAGTGAGTGAATGAGAGAGGATTCTGTCTCTCGAGTGAATGAGAGATGATTCTGTCTCTCTGGAGTGAGTGAAAGAGAGAGGATTCTCTGTGGGGTGTGTGAGAGAGGATTCTGACTCCCTAGGGTGAGTGAGAATGAGGGAATTCTGTCTCTCTGGAATGAATGAATGAGAGATAATTCCGTCTCTCTGGAGTGAGTGAGAATGAGAGAGGATTCTGTCTCCCTGGAGTGTATGAGAATGAGAGAGGATTCTGTCTCTCTGGAGTGAATGAATGAGAGAGGATTCTGTCTCCCTGGAGTGAATGAATGAGAGAGGATTCTGTCTCCCTGGAGTGTGTGAGAATGAGAGAGGATTCTGTCTCTCTGGAGTGAGTGAACGAGAGAGGATTCTGTCTCTCTGGGGTGAGTGAATGAGAGAGGATTCAGTCTCCCTGGAGTGAGTGAATTAGAGAGGATACTGTCTCTCTGGAGTGATTGAGAATGAGAGTGGATTCTGTCTCCCTGCAGTGAGTGAATTAGAGAGGATACTGTCTCTCTGGAGTGAGTGAGAGAGGATTCTGTCTCCCTGGGGAGTGGATGAGAGAGGATTCTGTCTCCCTGCAGTGAGTGAATGAGAGAGAATTCTGTCTCTCTGGGGTGGGTGAGTGAGAGAGGATTCTGTCTCTCTGGGGTGGGTGAGGGAGGATTCTGTCTCCCTGCAGTGAGTGGGAATTAGAGAGGATTCTGTCTCCCTCGAGTGAATGAATGAGAGAGGATTCTGTCTCCCTGGAGTGAGTGAGAATTAGAGAGAATTCTGTCTCCCTGGAGTGAATGAATGAGAGAGGATTCTGTCTCCCTGGAGTGTGTGAGAATGAGAGAGGATTCTGTCTCTCTGGAGTGAGTGAGAATGAGAGAGGATTCTGTCTCTCTCTGGAGTGAGTGAACGAGAGAGGATTCTGTCTCTCTGGGGTGAGTGAATGAGAGAGGATTCTGTCTCCCTGCAGTGAGTGAATGAGAGAGGATTCTGTCTCTCTAGAGTGAGTGAATGAGAGAGGATTCTGTCTCTCTGGAGTGAGTGAAAGAGAGAGGATTCTCTCTGGGGTGTGTGAGAGAGGATTCTGTCTCCCTCCGGTGAGTGAGAATGAGGGGATTCTGTCTCTCTGGTGTGAATGAATGAGAGATAATTCTGTCTCTCTGGAGTTAGTGAAAGAGAGAGGATTCTGTCTCCCTGGAGTGTGTGAGAATGAAAGAGGCTTCTGTCTCTATGGCGGGAGTGAGTGAGAGAGGATTCTGTCTCTCTGGGGTGAGTGAATGGGAGAGGATTCTGTCTCCCTGGAGTGTGTGAGAATGAGAGAGGATTCTGTCTCTCTGGAGTGAGTGAGAATGAGAGAGGATTCTGACTCTCTGGAGTGAGTGAATGAGAGAGGATTCTGTCTCTCTGGAGTGAGTGAATGAGAGAGGATTCTGTCTCTCTGGAGTGAGTGAAAGAGAGACGATTCTGTCTCCCTGGAGTGTGTGAGAATGAGAGAGGATTCTGTCTCTCTGGGGTGAGTGAATGGGAGAGGATTCTGTCTCCCTGGAATGTGTGAGAATGAGAGAGGATGCTGTCTCCCTGGAGTGTGTGAGAATGAGAGAGGATTCTGTCTCTCTGGAGTGAGTGAACGAGAGAGGATTCTGTCTCCCTGGAGTGAATGAATGAGAGAGGATTCTGTCTCCATCGAGTGTGTGAGAATGAGAGAGGATTCTGTCTCTCTGGAGTGAGTGAACGAGAGAGGATTCTGTCTCTCTGGAGTGAGTGAACGAGAGAGGATTCTGTCTCCCTGGTGTGAATGAATGAGAGAGGATTCTGTCTCCCTCGAGTGTGTGAGAATGAGAGAGGATTCTGTCTCTCTGGAGTGAGTGAACGAGAGAGGATTCTGTCTCTCTGGAGTGAGTGAACGAGAGAGGATTCTGTCTCTGGGGTGAGTGAGTGAGAGAGGATTCTGTCTCCCTGCAGTGAGTGAGAGAGGATTCTGTCTCCCTGCAGTGAGTGAGAATTAGAGAGGATTCTGTCTCTCTGGGGCGGGTGAGAGAGGATTCTGTCTCTCTGGGGCGGGTGAGAGAGGATTCTGTCTCCCTGCAGTGAGTGAGAATTAGAGGAGATTCTGTCTCCCTGCAGTGAGTGAAAGAGAGGGTTCTGTCTCCCTGCAGTGAGTGAGAATTAGAGAGGGTTCTGTCTCTGGGTTGGGTGAGCGAGAATGAGCAGATTCAGGTGCCTTTGCAGTAATGTTACCCTTCCTGCCGTGTGGTTGGTGAACTGTATTCTGTCTTATCTCTGCTCTGTATTAACTGATTCGCCCTTCAGACGATCCACTGACTGGTGCCTCTCATTATCCCCGCCTCTGCGTTTTTGTCACTCGCTCCACGCTGAGCATTTCACTGGGGAGGCAGGGTCAGGAATATTAAGAGGAATCGGGGTTTCCGCAGGTTGGCAGTATTCTTTGCTGAGTTTTCTCGAGTTGGGCTGTGCCTCCACATTCTGGCAATTCAAGCTGCACTGTGCCCGCCCCCTTACTGCTTTGCACTTCCACACCGCGGCTCGTTTGCTGCTAATCTCTCCTGTGCGGGATTTGAATGATTGCGGGTTTCCCCAGCCCTCTGCAGCTATTGGTGTGTGTGTTAGCCCCTGGGGTAAAGAGCAGAATGTGCCCGAACTATGTGGGGGTGAGGGGGGGGGGGGTGCTGTGTGGGGTGCTGTGTGTGCTGTGTGAGTTACTGTGTGGGGTGCTGTGTGGGGTGCTGTGTGTGCTGTTGTGTGGGGTGCTGTGTGGGGTGCTGTGTGTGCTGTGTGGGGTGCTGTGTGGGGTGCTGTGTGGGGTGCTGTGTGGGGTGCTGTGTGGGGTGCTGTGTGGGGTGCTGTGTGTGCTGTTGTGTGGGGTGCTGTTTGGGGTGCTGTGTGTGCTGTGTGGGGTGCTGTGTGTGCTGTGTGGGGTGCTGTGTGGGGTGCTGTGTGTGGGGTGCTGTGTGGGGTGCTGTGTGTGCTGTGTGGGGTGCTGTGTGGGGTGCTGTGTGGGGTGCTGTGTGTGCTGTTGTGTGGGGTGCTGTGTGGGGTGCTGTGTGTGCTGTGTGGGGTGCTGTGTGTGCTGTTGTGTGGGGGGCTGTGTGGGGTGCTGTGTGTGCTGTGTGGGGTGCTGTGTGGGGTGCTGTGTGGGGTGCTGTGTGTGCTGTTGTGTGGGGTGCTGTGTGGGGTGCTGTGTGTGCTGTGTGGGGTGCTGTGTGGGGTGCTGTGTGGGGTGCTGTGTGTGGGGTGCTGTGTGGGGTGCTGTGTGTGCTGTGTGGGGTGCTGTGTGGGGTGCTGTGTGGGGTGCTGTGTGTGTTGTGTGGGGTGCTGTGTGGGGTGCTGTGTGGGGTGCTGTGTGTGCTGTTGTGTGGGATGCTGTGTGCGGTGCTGTGTGTGCTGTGTGGGGTGCTGTGTGGGGGTGCTGTGTGGCAGGGAGATTGTGTCTAGTTTCAGCTCGGAGTTCCACATCAATGTGACTGCAAGGACACGGAATGCATCCTCCAATCAGGCCCCTGGAGTGGGTCCTCGGAGCCGGCTGACTGGACTCTGCTTCCGCAGGAACATTCCCAGCTCCCAGGATGGGAGAGCGGCGCCGGTGACTTTCAATCCGGCTCAAGGTCGCGATGGGACCCAGTGAGAGGCGGGTTGTCAGTCTGGGCCCCCCTCTGCCCCGTTTTAAACTGCCCGACCCTGCCCCTGCCCCTCTCCCTGCCCCCCTCTCCCTCACCCTGCTCCTGCCCTTGCCCCTGCCCCTGCCCCTCTCCCTGCCCCTCTCCCTCCCCCTGCCCCTCTCCCTCCCCCTGCCCCTCTCCCTCCCCTGCCCCTCTCCCTGCCCCTCTCCCTTACCCTGCTCCTGCCCTTGCCCCCTGCCCCTGCCCTCTCCCTGCCTCTCCCTCCCCCTGCCACTCTACCTCCCCCTGCCCCTCTCCCTCCCCCTGCCCCTGTCCCTGCCCCTCTCCCTCACCCTGCTCCTGCCCTTGCCCCTACCCTGCCCCTGCCCATCTCCCTGCCCCAAGTGAGGGAGTGAGTGAGGGAGGGAGGGAGGGAGTGAGTGAGTGAGGAAGGGAGGGAGTGAGGGAGGGAGGGAGGGAGGGTGGGAGTGAGGGTCGGAGTGAGTGAGGGAGGGAGTGAGGGTGTCCCTCTCCCTGGCTCTGGCTCCGGGGGGGGTGGGGGGGCTGCTCACACCGCGAAAAACTCCTGCAATTCCCAATCCGGGCAGGATGCCCCCCCCCCCCCCGGAGCCAGAGCCAGGGACAGGGACACCCTCACTTCCTCCCTCACTCACTCCCTCCCTCCCTCCCTCCCTCACTCCGACCCTCACTCACTCACTCCCTCCCCTCCCTCACTCCCTCACTCACTCCTCACTCACTCACTCCCTCACTCACTCCCTCCATCACTCCCCCCCTCCCTCGCTCCTTCTCTCCCTTCCTCACTCCCTCCCTCACTCACTCCCTCCCCTCCCTCCCTCACTCCCTCACTCACTCCCTCCCTCCCTCACTCCCTCCCTCACTCACTCACTCACTCACTCCCTCCCTCACTCACTCACTCCCTCACTCACTCCCTCCATCACTCCCTCCCTCCCTCGCTCCTTCTCTCCCCTTCCTCACTCCCTCCCTCACTCCCTCCCTCCCTCCCTCCTCCCTCCTTCCCACCCTCCCTACCTCCCTCCCTCCTCACTCCCTCCCTCACTCACCCCCCCCCCCCCTCCCATTGCTCCCGGTGGATTGGACCAAATGGAAACCGGGTTTTTCACTGTTTTGTATTGAAGTCAGTGCCGGGTCTCTGGGCTGCCGACAATCGGGCTTTTCCCAAAAGGCGGCCGGTCGCAGACAATCTCTGCAACCCCCCCCCCCCCCCCCCCACCCACCGGCCCCCGGCCCCCCGGCCCGGCTCTCGGTGCTGAGCCAAAAACCCAACTTACCCACGGGGCAGGACCCAGATCAGCCAGAACCAAACTGCAGCAGGTCCTCACTGAGAACCCCCCCCGCAACACCTCCCCAGCAACCCCCCCCCCCCCCAACACCTCCCCAACATCCACCAACACCTCCCCCGCAACCCCCCCCGCAACACCTCCCCGCAACCCCCCCAACACCCCCCTACACCCCCCCCCCCCCCCACTACACCCCCCCAACACCTCCCCAACATCCACCAACACCTCCCCCGCAACACCTCCCCAGCAACCCCCCCAACGCTCCCCCAACACCCCCGCAAACACCCCCCAACACCTCCCCTCCACCCCCCCTACACCCCCCCCCCCACTACACCCACCCCAACACCCCCCAACATCCAACACCTCCCCTCCACCCCCCTTCCACACAACTACTCCACCCCCCCTCCACCCCCCCAAACACCCCCCAACACCCCCCCCAAACACCCCCCCCCTCCTCACACTCCCCTCACCACACAACCACTCCACCCCCCCCTCCACCCCCCCAAACACCCCCCAACACCCCCAAACACCCCCCCTCCACACACAACCACTCCACCCCCCCTCCACCCCCAAACACCCCCCCCCCTCCACACACAACCACTCCACCCCCCAACACCCACCCCTCCACCCCCCAACACTCCCCCCCCCCAAACACCCCCCCTGCACACACACACCCCCGCTACGCACACCCCCCTCCCAAACTGCAGCAGGTCCTCACAGAGAAATTGCCCCCCTCCACACCCCCCCAACAACCCGCAAAGCTGCCTCTCAACCTGCTCCAGTCAACATTGATTGAGAAGCACTATGAGCGCAAGCTGCGCCCCTCCGCCGCCCGCTGCCTCCGGGGCAGCTTTGAGTCTCTTACCCAGCTCAGTGTCACTCAGTCAGTCGGTGCTGAAAGAACAGCTCCCGCTCCCGCTCCAGTCCCAGCGGCTCCAACACTGCTCCGCACTCTGTGAACACAGCTCCCTCCCTCTCCCCTCCCCCTCTCCTCCCTCCTCCCCTCTCCTCTGTCCCTCCCCCTCCCTCCCCAGCCCCTGCGCCAATCCGCACACACACATGTCCGGACTCAGCAAACCCACCTCCCCATCAACACAACTACCTCTGACTGTGAACTCAGGGGCTGCCTCCCTCCCTCACTCCCTCCTTTATTCCCTCCCTCCTCCCTCCCTCCCTCCCTCCCTCACTCACTCACTCACTCACTCACTCACTCACTCACTCACACACTCCCTCACTCCCTCACTCTTTTACTCACTCCCTCCCTCCTTACTCCCTCACTCACTCCTTTATTCCCTCCCTCCATCCTCCCTCCCTCCCTCACTCACTCACTCACTCACTCACACACTCACTCACTCACACACTCCCTCACTCCCTCACTCTTTTACTCACGTCCTCCCTCCTTACTCCCTCACTCACTCACTCCTCACTCACTCACTCCCTCCCTCACTCACTCACTCACTCCTTTACTCCCTCCCTCCTTACTCACTCACTCACTCCCTCCTTCACTCACTCCCTCACTCCTTCGCTCACTCCCTCCCTCCTTACTCACTCTCTCCCTCACTCACTCACTCCCTCACTCCTCCCTCACTCACTCACTCACTCACTCCCCTCCCTCCCTCCTTACTCCCTCACTCCCTCCCTCACTCCTTCGCTCACTCCCCTCCCTCACTCACTCCCTCCCTCACTCACTCCCTCACTCACTCCCTCACTCCCTCCCTCACTCCTTCGCTCACTCCCTCCTTACTCACTCACTCCCTCACTCCCTCCCTCACTCCTTCGCTCACTCCCTCCCTCACTCACTCCCTCACTCACTCACTCTTTCATCACTCACTCACTCCCTCCCTCACTCACTCACTCACTCCCTCACTCACCCACTCACTCACTCCTTCATCACTCACTCACTCCCTCACTCCCTCTCACTCACTCACTCACTCCTTCATCACTCACTCACTCACTCCCTCACTCACTCCCTCACTCCTTTACTCCCTCCCTCCCCTCACTCACTCACTCCCTCCCTCACTCACTCCCTCCTCCTTACTCACTCCCTCCCTCCCTCACTCACTCACTCCTTTACTCACTCCCTCCCTCCTTACTCACTCACTCCTCACTCCCTCCCTCCCTCACACCCTCCTTCACTCACTCCCTCACTCCTTCAATCACTCCTCCCTCACTCACTCCCTCACTCACTCACTTCTTCATCACTCACTCACTCACTCCCTCACTCACTCCCTCACTCCTTTACTCCCTCCCTCCCTTACTCACTCACTCCCTCACTCCCTCCCTCCTTACTCACTCACTCCCTCACTCATTCCCTCCCTCATTCCTTTACTCACTCCCTCCCTCCCTTACTCACTCACTCCCTCCTTACTCACTCACTCCCTCACTCCTTTACTCACACCCTCCCTCCTTACTCACTCCCTCCCTCACTCACTCACTCCCTCACTCACTCCCTCCCTCCCTCACTCACTCTCTCCCTCCCTCCCTCACTCACATCCTCCTTACTCACTCACTCCCTCACTCACTCACTCACTCAGTCCCTCACTCCTTTACTCACTCCCTCCCTCCTTACTCACTCACTCCCTCAATCACTCACTCCCTCACTCACTCCCTCACTCCTTCGCTCCCTCCCTCCCTCCTTACTCACTCACTCCCTCACTCACTCCCCCACTCACTCACTCCCTCCCTCACTCCCTCCTTCACTCACTCCCTCTCTCACTCCCTCCTTCACTTACTCACTCACCCCTTCACTCACTCCCTCCCTCACTCACTCACTCCCTCACTCACTCACTCCCTCCCTCACTCACTCCCTCCCTCCTTACTCACTCACTCCCTCACTCACTCCCTCACTCTTTTACTCACTCACTCCCTCCTTACTCCCTCACTCCCTCACTCACTCACCCCCTCACTCACTCACTCCCTCCCTCACTCACTCCTTTACTCCCTCCCTCCTTACTCCACTCACTCACTCCCCTCCTTCACTCACTCCCTCACTCCTTCGCTCACTCCCTCCCTCCTT